>NW_006922350.1:302300-314610 GCF_000298275.1 Orycteropus afer afer
CCAACCTTCCTTCCGAGGAGTGGCTGGTGGGTTTGAACCGCCAGCCGTCTGGTTATCAGGCAAGTGTCTTAGCCACTATGCTATCAGAGCTCCTATAGGACAAAGTAAAACTGTCCCATAGGATTTCCAGGGCTGAAGTTTATGGAAGCTGACTGATGCATCTTTCTCTGAAGTGGTTGGTAGGTTTGAACTGCCAATCTTTTGCTTAGCAGCCCAGTGCATAACCACTGTGCCACCAGAGCTCCTATTTTTGAGCAAAAACTCTAAGATAAAGAATTGTAAACCATATCAGGCTGTGAGAATTGGAGCTCCTTCCAGGAATCATTTGAAGTGCATAGAATGCATTAATGACTGTAGGTTATATATTGAACCTCTCTATCAGCCACATTTACACATAGCGATCATAAATATTTTCCATGGTTAACATCTTTAAAAAAAAATAGATGATATTAATATAAAATTGATAGCATTATTGGGAACTGCATTGTGAGCTGACAGAAATGATTCTTCCAAATTTCAATGAGTATGCCTAATGGGTGTTTATGTATTTTATCTTAGAAATAGTTTCTCTTCTTTTTTGAGAAGTGTTGCTCAGTACTATTAGATTTCAGCACTCTTTTCAGTCAAATTGTTAATCCTTAGGGACATAAAAAATGTTCATTGTGCCACTAGCAAAAACCATTTCTAAAAAGTTGACCCTGGGTCACTGCGAGAAATAGTCTTGCTTTCTCATTTTATCTCACAAAGCATTTTTATAAATGAACAAAATGAACTGAAATTGAATTAATTTTATAAACTAACAAAATTAACTGAAATTGAATCACCTATATGAGTCTTGCATTAATACAAGATAGTAGTTTTTGATCATGTGTAACTCACAGTGGGAGGAAGGTCAAAGTCTCGCTAGCCAGAAGTCGGGTCCTAGTAAGCACCTCATAAATTACCATCCAGCACAATGTTTGAATTTCACTCAGAACATTGAAAATATTAACACCTAAGATGGGAAAGTTCTTCTTATGTTATTTCCATTTGACTCAGTAGATAATTTTAAATTATTTTCAAATAAAACTTTGAAAAACATTTATTCTTCTTGGAAAATAGTCAAAAGCCTTCCTTTTTCTTAGGTCTATTTTATCATATTCTTTCTCCTAAAACTTCAACATTCTCTTTATGTAACTGAGCTTCTAAAGTGATGTTTTCTGGGTTTTTTTTTGCAAAATATCTCTAATATAGAGACTTTCCTAAATAAAAATGATCAAGTTATAATTTCATTGCTAATCTTTTCCATAGAGATTTATTTTTTATTCTTCATCTTTCAATTAATATTCTTTTCTTCTTAGTGAATTTACTGATCATAGAAATTATAGAAGTCTTCACAAAGATGTACAACCCATTGCAATCAGGAGTCCATTCTGACTCAGAAAAACACGAAGGATAGAGTAAAACTGGGCCACACATTTTCTAAGTCTGTAATCTTTATCAAAGTAGGCTGTCATATCTTTCTCCCACAGAGCAGCTGATAGGTTCAAAGTGTGGACATTTTGGTTAGCAGTTGAGCCACATTTAATTATGAGAATTATGTGAAGGTTGGTGCAAATGGTTAAGTGCTGGACAACTAACCAAAAGATTGGTGGTTCAAACCCACCCAAAGGTGCCTTGGAAGTAAGTCCTGGTGCTCTACGTCTTAAAGGTCACAATCTTGAAAACTCTATAGAATGATTCTGTTCTACATTTACCATTAGGTGGAATCTACTCAATGACAACTGACAACAAAACAATCTTGTCCATCTCCACTACTTTTTGTATCTCTCCAGAATCTCTTTAATTTGAATTTTCATACCCAACTGCTAAAACCTTTTCATTATTCTTCCCACCACTTAATTCTAATCAATTGTTTATTCTCCCTCATGTTATTTCATGAATGAAAATTTACATGATCCTATAAAATTAATTAGGAGCTCTGGTAGCATAGTGCCTAAGGCACTTGACTGTTAACCAGAAGGCTGGCGGTTCATACCCACCAGCCACTCCTTGGAAGGAAGGTTGGGCAATCCTACTTCCGTAGTGATACTGCCTCGGAAACGCAAGGAGGGTTCTCTATGAGTCGGGCCGACTCGAAGGCAAATAACAACAACAACAACATAAAATTAATTACAACATTATATGTCAAAATAAATGTGATAGACTAGTGATTTTTTTTTCCCCAATTTTAATGTACAATACTAAAGATAAACTCAGCATAAAGATATGGCAATTTTCCTAGTCATATCTTCCAATGAGCAAACTTGAGCTTTTAACCACTTTCATAAAGCTGTAGAAAATCTAATCAGAATAAATTGTAAAGGATTAAACCTGTCCTTCTTACTCTTTTTTTTGATCCTTACTTGGATAAACAGTTTAAGGTAACAAATGCTACGGTGGCATATTGAGTAACACATATGAATAACACATGTTGAAATGCAAACATTTACAATAGAATCATTACAATAGATCTTCATTATAAATGAATATTTTGTTCTTTATTCGTGTATAAGTAAATTCTCAATTTTTTTTCAGCCAGCTCCCTAAGGACTGGGGTTATATAAATCCAGAAGAATTTTTCCATTTAAATAAATAAATAAATAAATAGTTAAAAATATTTCCATTTGGAAAATCACAAAATAAAAAGTTTTTCTACAAAACTAATCATGCAGATAAAAAGAATTTTATTACATCAATAATAATTATGCAAGTGGGTATATGGGTAAACCATTTTATTACTATGACACATAGGTGAGAGCAGAGGTCATGCAATCCTACTAAAAGGTTTTATTTATATTTGTTTAAAGAGCTTTTCTCTTTCTAATTAAATATTAACCAGTGGTCAAAATAGAGGGAAAAAATGTCTTTTATTTAGGGAAAAAAAATCTTTTTTTTTTTCAATGCACAATGCCACACGTATACTAATTTTAGGATTCTGTAGACAGTTTCATATTTATTTATTAATTTAATTATTTATAAAATCTTTTTTAATGAAAAATTAAATCACAAATTTCAAATTTTCTATTAAAGCATTTAGAATATTATATTAAATTCATTTTTGCTTTAAAAATAAATATGCCTAATGGTGTATTATTATTTCATGAGATGCATATTTTCCAGTCCAATGATAATTTTGACTCTGAATCACTGTACATTATAGTCCTCTTTCAAACTTATAAACTCAAAACATTTTATTCTCCCTACAGAAGCTGTGTAACCAAACAACTAAATTAATATATTTTTCTCTTCAAATACTTGATATGCTCTCTATCTAGATTTACAATTTTTCTCTTGCAGTATTTGAAATACCAGTTTCCATCCTACTCAAAGAGCTATATTTTCAAATCAGGTGTTTTATACTGGTAGCAAGGTAGATTTCATACCATGGATTGCTTTATTTGATCTTCATTTAAAACAAAATGTAAATAACATTTGATATTTAAATATTTTTATATTTAATATAAAAACTGGGGTATCTACTACCTCTAGACCCACACTGCTGCTGACTCTGCTCAAACTAAGTAGTTGGCTCCTTGTTAGATACAGCATGTGCATTCTATTTCACTTCTATCCTCATCTTTTGTCAAACCCCGGATGATACCTACACTTAGGTCATGGATCGACTCTCATAAGTATCTGGGTTCATAACCCCTATATGGAGTTCAAGTTTGACTTCCAATTTCTCTTTGAGGACTTCCCAACACCATCTAGAGTCTGGTAATCATTTCTCTTCCCATATTCTGAGCTCTTTTTAATTTGAAATGATAACTTGGAATTTGGCGTAAACATAATGACATAGTTTAGGTAAATTTCCAATCTTTCCAAGTATATTACAAATCCATTATGCAGATATCCCATATTTTGCATTTTAGTATAATGCCCTAAATGTGTAATCATTTCTGTAAGAGTGTCTTCTATTGTCCCCATGACTATGTTTGAGAAGCTATGTTTTCAGACAGAAATTAATCTTCAGTAAATGTATATTACACAGGACTGAACACCAAACTATGTGTCTTTCTCTCAAACATGTTATGGTACTATCTTGAAAATGAGAAAACAGTTTAAATTCAGGCTGTTGTGCTCAGGTAATTATTTTTTACTCTAATCACTTCAGTTAAATATCTATAAGTAATTTGCAGGCTGGGAGATCCAAAAAAATGTTGGAAATTGCCACAGGTATATCTTTTGGTGATAATTTGTTTGTGTCTCAGTCATGCTTGATATATGCTAAGGGAATACAGCTCAAATTTTGGAAGGCATATGGTATTCCATTAAAATTGTGGTTTCAATATGATGGAAATGGAATGTGTAAGAGACATAATATTAAGATTGAAAAATTAACCAATATAGAACTTAGGAGTTCAAAGTTCTCAATGGAAGTTTAAATTTTAATTTCAGATTCTTTAAATGCAGTTTAGGTTCATTCTACACCCATATAAAGTAACTCATATGTATACAAATTATAGTTTCTTCAATTGGCAGAATTAAAAAAAAATCCTTTAGAACAACATTTTAGTTACCTTGAAACCAGTTCTCAAGAACTAGTATAGAATTGCTAGTTAATAACTTGGGTTTTATTACCTGGCGACCCCCATTGGGGTTCCAAGGTTGTAAATCTTTATGTAAGTAGATTGTCTCATCTTCCTCTCACAGAGAAACTAGTGGGTTTGAACTGCTGACCTCTGATTAGCAACCAAATGCCTTACTCAATTTACCAGCAGAGTTCAAAAATCCTTAAGGGATCAATACAAATAGCTTTGAAGATTTTACTATATTAAGGCAATAGAGTTGAATTTGTCTGTTTATCTCCAATTAATCATACCAATAAAGCATTTCACCTCTTTTTTGAGTATTTATAACAATAATATAGTGTAAGAAATAAGGTAGAATTTTAATAAATATTTGTTTTATTAACGGGAACTCTGGTGGCATAGTGCTAACTTATTTATTTTTATTTATTTATATTTATTTTATTAAGTAATTCTTAAATTACTAATTCATGTAATTATGGAAAATTATTTGAGTGGTAAATTTCTTGATTGGTAACTTCCAAGAAATTCTCCTTGATTTTTCCTCATTATTATTTCTCTGATAACATAGTATTAAATCCCAAAATATTTTAATTTTGCTGAAGTGAATTATCCTATTTAATACTTAGGAACAGTGAACTTTATGAAAAACATAATAAATTTTTAAACACACGTGAGCACATTTGAAATAAAAAGAAAATCACGATGAACCAGAAAAGGAGAATACAAGTTAGAAGTATAAATTTGAGCTCACCATTTAGCAACTCACGGGGCATAAAGCTTTCAAAATTTGACTAAGGAGACAAATGTTGCGAGTTTCATTCCTATATTGGGATGAGTAGCTTGGTCTTTGTTCTGGAAAGCAAAGTTATTGAAACTCTGACTGATAGGTCATATAGTATGTTGAGATTAGAGGAATATGTCTCAGCATCCAGAAGATGTTGGGGAATTGCATACTTTTGACTGAATGTTTGTGTGGTAAAAAATTAACTACTAAGAAATTAGAATCAGAAAGCTCTACATTAAATTAACCATTAGAAATTACGGACTAAATTTCATAAAACATATTTTTTATTCATTTTATGAGCTCTAGGGAGCTCTGGTAGCATAGTGGCTAAGACACTTGCCTGCTACCAGACGGCTGGCGGTTCAAACCCACCAGCCACTCCTCGGAAGGAAGGTTGGGCAATCCTACTTCCGTAGTGATACTGCCTCGGAAACCCAAGGAGGGGTCGCTATGAGCCAGGTTTGACTCGAGGGCACATAACAACAACAACAACAACAACAACAACATTGTATTGAACTAGAGTAAAATTAACCCTTAATGCAAGTATACAATTTTTAAAAATGCAAACAACAGGGAAAAGAATGAAGAATTAAAAGAATTATAGACCAATTGAATGAAAGATAGTAGAACAATTTTAGAGAAACTCTAATACATTTGAAAATTAAAGAGAGAGCAATTAAAAATAAAGATAACAAAAAGATTTATACGTAAAATAAGAGATAGTTAGGAAAATATTTCAATAGATTTTCTTAAGTGAAAAAGTGACTATGTCCTGAAAACCTATTTATTTTTATGAGCACCAGATCATCTCTTTTTTTCTTCCAAATAGAAAATTTATTTGTTAAAGTATTTACTTTTCCTCTACATAGTTAAATGCCTCAGAGGAAGTTAATCCAAACCAACCTCCAAGGATGGGCCTATGAGTATAAGTAAAATCCCATTACATAACTAATAATCTTATTCAGGAATGGTCATATACCTGTTTGGCTCAATGACACATGATGAAAAAAAATTCCTTATTCCTAAAAAGAAAAATCACTTCATTTTATTTTTTCTATTGTATTATGTTATATGTAGATGTTCTACTTAGAATTAGGTTATCAGTCTAATTATAAATGTACAAGGAGATGGCATAGCAGAGCAATATAAAGACATTAGATGTGTGAATACATGAACTAAACTGCATAATAAACCTACTGTGGAGACTATACTATCTCTGAACTTTTTCTTATGTGATTTTTACATTCTTTTATTTAAGCTAATTTAATTTTGGTTTTCTGATCCCAAGCTTAATTCCAAACTGATGCAAAGTCAAATATAAAACTTAATGAATATATAGGGAAAAAAAAAAAAAGGGAAACAAACAACAACAACAACAAAAAAAAAACAGCTGGCTTAGACAAAGCAAAAGAGAGAGTGAAGGTGATAAAACGATAAATGCAAATGGCTTATCCTACAAGTTAAAATACAAGGACTACGGATTAAAAATTATAAATTATTTGTAACAAACAAACAAAAATCAATGTACAAAATAATTTACTATCTATATTACATTTATTATCTATTTTTATATAAGGAGTTCTGGTGGCACAGTGCCTAAGGCATCGACTGCTAACCAGAAGATTGGTGCTTCAAATCCACCAGCCACTCTGTGGAAGGAAGATGAAGCAATCCACTTCTGTAAAAATTTACTTTCTCAGAAACCCAATGGGGGTTCCCATGAGTCGGAATTGATTACGTGCATATAATTTCTTCTTCCTATACTTAAATTTAAGAGCCCTGGTGGTGCAGTGGTTAATTGCTCAGCTGCTAATCAAAAGTTAGTGGTTTGAAACCACCAGCCACCATGTGGGAGAAAAGCTAGTGATCTGCTTCTATAAACATTATAGCCACAAAAACCCTATGGGGTAGTTCTATTCTGTCATATGGAGTCATCATGAGTTGGATTAGACTTGATGGCAATGGAGTGTGTTTTTTCGTTTTTTAATATTTATTGTGGTAGTTAACTTTGTGTGTCTTCTTGGCTGGGCCTGGTTGAATGGCTGGGTGGCTGGATGTAGTATTCCCCATGATGAGACTGGTAATCAACTCCATGGCAGAATCTACTGTTAGCAACTGAGTAGCTGCCTTAGGAATGTGGTCTGGCTCCTGAATATAAGGAGAAGCTTTGGGAAACGGTCTCTAACTTATGGCATGCTTGAACTTTGCATGTAGCCATGTGGTTGTTCAGCAGCCTGCCATGCTCTGCTGACCATTGGGACTTTCAATGGACTTGAATTAATAACCTACTGTGTGGTTTGGTAACATCGGACGGTGCCTTTTTACTTGTCAACCTTGGGCTTGTCAGTCACAGCTGCCAGATGCTGTCTGAGTGAAGAAAAGCCTCTAGCTCCAATGGGCTGGGAGCAGGAGGCAAATCTGAAGCCCAAGACTAAGGGGCTTTCACCCAGGCCCCAGAGCCTGGCACTTTGAACTCAGAATTAAAGCCTCCAAATTATAAGAATAAACTCCTCTTTGTTAAGGCCATCCCATTTGTGGCATATTCAAGTCAGAGTGGCACTAGGTAATCAGAACACTTACGTTTAGAAGTTCTGGTTGTACAGTGCTTAAAACTCTCAGCTGCTCACCAAGCGATGGAGATTCACACCTAACAGCCATTCCATGGGAAGAAAACGTGACAGACTGCTTCTGTAATGATTTACAGCCTTCAAAACTCTCTGGGTCAGTTCTACTCTGTCCTATTGGGTTACTATGAATCAGAATTGACCCAATTGCAATTATTTTTATACATATATTTATATAATATCTCTCACCTATATTTATACAAATATAAATGAGTGTGTACACACATACAAACACAATATATATATGGCTTGTTGGAAAAGACAAATAATAATCATGCAATAATAAGGGGCCTGAATCCTTGAAAAGTATACAAAAAGAAGTAGCAATTTTTTTAATGGAAGATACATTATCATTAGTGTTTTTTGCAAATTAATTTCAAAGCATAAAGCAAAAATCACATCTGCTTTTATCAGTTACTTTATGCTTCTCTAATCAACAGCCATAATACCTCACAATGGTGCATTCCATTTTCAAAATAAATTAAAATAAAGGTTTTTTTTTTACATTAAAATTATATTTCAAGCATTGAAATAAATCTACATTATTTAACACACACATATATTGTTGTTGCTAGGTGCCATCGAGTTGGCTCTGACTCATAGCAACCTTATGTACAACAGGACACTACCCAGTACTGTGCCAGCTTCACAGTCCTTGCTATACTTGAGCCCATCATTACAGCCACTGTGTCAATCCATCTCATTGAGGGCCTTCCCCTTTTTAGCTGATCCTCCACCCTATGAAACATGATATTTTTCTCCAGAGAAGGGTCCCTTCTGACAGCATAACCAAAGTAGGTGATGAAGTAGAGATGAAGTCTGGCCATTCTCACTTCAAAAGAACATTTTGACTGCACTTCTTTAGGGCAAATTTGTTAGTTCTTCAGGCAGCCCCTGGCATTTTCAATATTCTTCTCCAACACCATAACACAAAAGTATCAACACTTCTTCAGTCTTCTTTATTCATTGTCCAGGTTTCCCATATGTATGAGGCAATTGAAAATACCATGGCTTGGGTTAGGCACAACTTAGTCTTCAAAGAGACATCTTTGCCTTCATCACTTTAAAGAGGTGTTTTGCAGCACATTTGCCCAGTAGAGTACAATGCCTGATTTCGTGACTGCTCTCTTCATTGGTGTTGATTGTGGAACCAAGTAATATGAAATTTTTTACAACTTCAATCTTTTCTCCATTTATCATGATGCTGCTTATTGTTCCAATTGTGAGGATTCTCATTTCCTTTATGTTGATGTACAATCCACATTGCAGACTGTAGTCTTTAATCTTCAAGTAGGTGCTTCAAGTCATCTTCACTTTCAGCAAGCAAGGTTGTGTTGACTGAATATCCCAGATTCTAAATGCTTTGTCCTCCAATTCTGATGCCACATTCTTCTTTGTATAGTCCAGATTATAACAATTTACAGATTATTTGCTCAGCATACAGATTGAATAAGTATGGTGAAAGGATACAACCCTGACAAACTCCCTTTCTGATTTTAAATTATGAAGTATGCTCTTGCTCTGTTCAAATGACAGCTTCCTGGTCTGTGTACAGGTCCCTCATGAGCACAATTAAGTGTCCTGGAATTCCCATTCTTTTCAATTTTACCCCAAATTTGTTATGTTCCACAAACTGGAATGTTTGTGCATATTCTGTAAAACCCAAGTAAACATCTTTCTTTACAATGATATCCATTCTTTGTTATGACCACACAGTCAACAAAACACAGATATACATCTTTCTGGTATCCTTTGCTTTTGGCCAAGATCCATCTGACAAGAGCAATGATATCCTTCTTTCCATGTCCTCTTCTGAATCCAGCTTGAATTTCTAGAACTTCTCTCTCAATATACTGCTGCAACCAGTTTTGAATTGTCTTTAGCAAAATTTTACTTGTGTGTGATACTAATGATATTGTTCAATAATTTCTACATTTTGTTGGATCACCTTTCTTTGAATTAGTACAAATATAGATCTCTTCTAATCAATTGGCCTGGTAGTTATCTTCCAAATTTCTTGACACAGACTAATAAGTGAGTCCAGATCAGAATTCATTTGTTGAAACATCTCGCTGGATATTCAATCAATTCCCAGAGATTAGTTTCTCACCAATTCATTCAGTGCAGCTTCATCTTTTTCCTTAAATACCACTGGCTCTTGATCATATGCCACCTCCTGAAATAATAGATGAACATCAAGCATTTGTTTTTGGTACAGTGACTGTGTATTCCTTCCATCGTCTTTTGACTTTTCCTGCATCATTCAATATCTTTCCCACAGGAACTTTCAATATTGCAACTCAAGGCTTGAATTTTTTCTTCAGCTCTTTCAGCTTATGAGATTCTGAGTGTGTTCTTCCCTTTTGGTTTTTTAAGTCCTGATCATTGGACATTTTGTTATAATAATGGACTTTATCTTCTTTTGCTGCTCTTTGAAATCTTCTGTTCAGCTCTTTCATCTTGGAATTTCTTTGATTTGCTTTAGCCACCAGCCTCTCCTTGGAAGGAAGTTTGGTCAATCTTACTTCCGTAGTGATACTGCCTCAGAAACCCAAGGAGGTGTCGCTATGAGTCAGGGCCGACTCCATGGCACATAACAACAACAACAACAACTCTCCATTCTAGTGTAAGTTTCAGAGTTTCTTCTGATATCAATTTTTGTCTTTTCTTCCTTTCCTGTCTTTTTAATGACCTTTTGCTTTCTTCATGGATGATGTTCTTGACATCATTTCACCATTCCTCTGGTTTTTGGTCACTGGTGTTCAGTAAACCAAATCTATTCTTTGAATAATCTCTAAATTTAGGTAGTATATAATCAAGATCATATTTTGCCTCTCATGGACTTGGTTTAATTGTCTTCAGCTTCAATTTGAACTTGCATATGAGCAGATGATGGTTCCACTGTCATCTCCTGGCCTTATTTTGGCTGAAGATATTGAGCTTCTTCATTGCCTCTTTCCTCAAATGTAGCTGATCTGATTCCTGTGTATTTCATCTGATGAGGTCCACATGTATAGCCACTATTTATGTCATTGAAAAAAAGTATGTGTAAGGAATAAGTCATTGGTCTTCCAAAATTCTATATGCAATCTCTTGCATCATTTCTATCACCAAGGCCATATTTTCCAACTACTGGTGTTTCTTCTTTGCTTCCAACTTTCACATTCCAATAATGAGTAATAACCAATACATCTATATTGTGTGTTTGGTCAATTTCACACTGCAGAAGTTGGAAAAATTTTTCAATTTTCTTTTCTTTAACTTTGGTGGTTGGTGGATAAATTCGAGTAATAGTTGTATTAACTGTTTTTTTTTTTTTTTTTATATAGGCATATTAATGTTATCCTATCACTGACACCATTGTACTTCAGGATAGATCTTGAAACATTTTTTGTAATGGATGAAGAGGAATGAATGCCATTCCTCTTCAATTTGACATTCCCAGTATAGTGTGGTTGTCAGATTCCAAATGGCTGAAAACAGTCCACTTCAGCTCACTAATTCCTATGATATAGATCTTTATGTGTTCCATTTCATTTTTGACAACTTCCAATTTTCCTAGACTCTTATTTCATACATTCTATGTTCCAATTATTAATGGATGTTTGCAGCTGTTTCTTCGCATTTTGAGCAGTGCCACATGAGCAAATGGAAGTCCTGAAAGCGTTACTCCATCCACATCATTAAGGTTGACTCTAATTTGAGGAAGCAGCTGTTCCCCAGTCTTGTTTTGAGTGCCTTCTGGCCTGAGGGGTTCATCTTCTGGCAATACAGCAGATGTTTCAGGAGTTTTCATAAAGTTTTCCAATAATATATCAGACAATGTTCCACTGTTATTTATAAGGTTTTCACTGGCCCATACTTTCAGAAGTAGTTGGCCCCTTCCTTCTTCCAAATCTGTCTTAATCTTGAAGCTCCACTGAATCCTGTCCACAATTGGTGACCCTGGTGATATTTGAAATAGCAGTGGCATAGCCTCCAGCCTCACAGCAACTGCAAATCACCACAGTATGATGAACTTACAGACAAGTGGTGGAGTGGTGGCAGATATATATATACATATATATATATATATATATACACAGAGAGAGAGAGAGAGAAAGAGAGAGAGAGAGAGAGAGAATAATATAAATTATGTAGGAAAATAATAAATAACATTTTATAAAATAAAATTTTTATGATTGATTTGGGCATAATGGAGAGAATGGGACTCAGATGGAAAACAAAGAGGTATCTGTAATTTTTTATTTCTTTTACATATAAATATATACTTAGAATAAAGAATGAAAGTGTTAACAGTTGAAAATTTTGGGTGATGAATACAGAGGTATTTATCATATAATTTTATG
>NW_006922350.1:314710-316171 GCF_000298275.1 Orycteropus afer afer
TTTATTGGTTTTACAAGTAATATATTACAAAATAATATTATATTATAAAAGAATACTCTTAGGTCTATTGGCCTCCTTAAGAACTAAGTAGCAGGGTTGCATGGTTTTTGGTAAATACCTAAATGTACAGAGAAATTCTCTGTATGAACTTGGACACTTGTATAACAAGATGGTAACAGTACATAACTTCTACAGTTGTTTTGAAAATTGAACGGGATAACATACTAAAGCACCTGAATCATAGATGGTGATTTACCATTAGATTTTTATCCATCAACAAATACTCTATTTCTCTTTTAAAACATTATAGAACTCCAAAACACTTTGACCTCAAGTTGATTCCAACTCAGAGTGAACCTATAGGACTGAGTAGAACTGTTCCATAGGACTTCCAATGCTGTAATCTTTAGGGAAGTAGACTGACACAACTTTCTCCTTCAGAGCGCCTGATGGTTTGAACTGCAATCCTTATGGTTAGCAGTGGAGTGCTTAACCACTGAGCCACTAGGGCTCCTTAAAACCTTCCAGAGGACAGAAGAATTTCTTTTGTCTTCATTGTTATCATGTTTAATCAATTACTCTAAATACAATCTATGATATTCTGATATTCTATGTTAGCTTTAGTGCACTTTAGAATTTCCCAAAAGCTAGATTTAAAAGTGCTTAAAAGTAGAGATAATTATTTATTTTACTTTATAAAAAATAGCTTACAATGTTTGATTTCTTTCAATTTTTTTCTTTTTTTGGTTTTTGAATTGAAAAAAAAAAAAAAAACCTCACTGCTGTTGAGTCGAATCCAACTCATAGTGACCCCTCCTTGGGTTTCTGAGGTGATATCACTACAGAAGTAGATTGCCTAACCTTCCTTCTGAGGAGTGGCTGGTAGGTTTTTAAGTAGTACAGGTATTTTTCTGCTCATATTCATTCTAAGAATTTTCTCTTTATGTATGTAAGTTATTTGAATTTTGGATATTTCTGTTTTTACTATAAGTTATATATCTCCCCTTTGAAAATAATAAACCAAACTTCTAATAATGGACAAGGTTGTATGACATTTTTTCTTCTGTGAAATGTTGGAGTAAGGGGATTACTGAATGTCAATAATATTCAATAAGGTAAACTAGTTTTAGAAATTCTTTTACCTTTGTGAATTTGTCCTTTTACAGTTTGATATTCTTTGACTAATATTTAACAATATGTGGCCATGATGGCAGATAAGAGGTGAAAAATGTGTAAGATGTGGGATCAAATATTGCATATGAATGTACTTTCATTCTTATAGACCAATTTTTATTTTTGGTTTGATATATAACTGTCACATCATATATCTTTCAAAAGAGGTAATATTTTGACAAGGCAGGAAATTGCACACCAAAATATATTTTATCCACATACACTTGCATACAGTCTCCTTCTCCATCTTTCTGTTCTGAATTTGGGGGCTGATCACCCAGGAAAAAA
>NW_006922350.1:316271-319880 GCF_000298275.1 Orycteropus afer afer
TTAAAGACAGAGAGAAGACAGAGAGTATATTCTATTTGAGAAATTTAGGATTGTAAATCCACACACTAATGTAGCACTCATGGTAGTCTGCATCCCATGGCTTTCTAATAATTGTAATCGGCTTTGCCCCCTGTGTTAGAGATATAATTATGTTAACAGCTTTCCTACACAGGCACCATATATTGCCATTATAAAGCCAGCTTCATTTAATTAACATCATGTAGTAAATTAGCAGTTATAAGGATGGCTGGGTACGTGGGGATCTCCATTTTCTCACCATTTACTTAATCCTCAGTCAATGTTAAGATTACTGCTCACTGAATTTCCATAGCAAAATCCTCCTCCTCCTCTTCAGATGTTGTGATTCAGCTTTTGCATGGATTTGGAACAAATAGTTTTCTCTAGATGCCCAGAAGTTAGGATTATTGAAACTCCATCCTGCTTCTGGTTGGAAAGACACAGGATAAGGAGACATGGCATCTATGTGAAAGACTGTTTTTCTTTCAAAAGCAAGAGTTTATTAATAGAATTTGATAAAAAGCTGTATTACCTAGGGAGTAAATGGAAAGTCAGAATGTTTCCTTTTAAAAGGCAGTTCCCTGGTTTTATTAGCAATTTAGTAAGAAGACTTCTTTTATGCCTAGTGCTTGGAGGAAAGGCATAACATTGAATTACATTATTATTTATCCCATTATTGGGCTTATAGTGTGTTCTGAAGATGACTAATACTTCTGTGCTTGTGTGTATGTACTAAATAAATCTTCATTGTGGTTCAATTTTGTTAAGAATTGTTTTCAGATTAACAAAAACTGTAAAATTTGTACTAGATTTCAGAAGACACTATGAAAATAATAGAGCATTAAAAAAAATTCTGCATTTATTTGCCAAATGTAGAAAGGACATGGTACATATTAAAAGGTCATCTACTCTTGGGATTTAACAAAAGTTAATTCCATAGCTATTTATGAATAATCTCTAAATAAACCCAAAGCTATGGTTTTATGATCAGATCATAAAACCATATGATCTGATCACAGTCATGTCATATGATATGATCAGGATCCAAAAATAAATAATGGGAGAACTTTGTCCAAAGCATTGAATAATAATAATTTAAAAGAAAAAAGTATCTGTTTTTCCTATGATCCTACAAATGTCTTGCCAAATAATCTGCAAAAACTTAAATCACACATACGTAGAACACATTTCACATATGTTGAAAGTGAAAATTACACTCAAGATTTGTATTGCTTATCAAACAAATGGAAGAGGTGATAATATACTTTAAAGTACTTATTTGAGTGTTCCCTCACCTATCATCACCTTAGAATACTCAGATCTAGCTTATATGCCATGTGAATTTGCCCAGTTGTGAATTTTTTTTGCAGGCTCTGATGACCTGCTAGAAAGATCATCAGAATAGAAGCTTTCCTGTAGGTCCTAGATGAGTTTCTGTCTTCTTCTAAGGAAAGCTCCAAGAAGGTAGTTTACATTTTTCATAAAGGGCCAGGTCTTTGTGACTTTCAGCCAGCTTAGGGACCCCAGCCCTCTGCAGTAGTTTGTCCTAATCTCTCATGTGTCTAAGATTCACTGTCCAGTATAACCTGGCACATGCCTCTCTGAGGAGCAGTAGAAGACAATAGGCCTGCTCTGAGCCCATATAAGCCCAGTACTTTGCTAGGACTGGAGTTGGAACCTGCAAACTGCTGGCAGAGATGACAACCACTTCATTTCCACTCACTGGCTTGCCTTGTGTCCTGTGGTTATATGGTGGGTGCTGTCATTGTGATATTGGAAATTGACATATCTGATAACTTATGTCAAAGAGAGATAGCACAAACAAAATATGTGGGAATTGACATACTGTGATGCAAATGCTGACCAATGGAAGAAGAAAGCCAAAGAATACATGGTTTTTCCATCCTCTCCTTAAATAGATTCTTTCAAGACAGAGAAGTCAAAAGGGATCTATGTAGACATCACTTCTTAGCTTCACTTTCCCCTTACTTTAGATCTTAAAAAAAAAAAAAAAAACCTCACGGCCTTTGAGTCAGATCCAACTCATAGCGACCCCTCCTTGGGGTTCTGAGGCAATATGACTATGGAAGTAGATTTTTCAATCTTATAATTTATTCCTCTATAAAGTGTTGGCATGTAAGTCCTTAAACACAGTTTTTCAGACAACTGAGTCAGCTATTTACCATTTTAAATACCAGAAATGTCACCCATTGTTGATAGATTTTAGTGGGATTCCTGACTAAGAGAGTTTATAAAGAAGGACCTGACAATCCACTTCTAAAAAAACTGGCAAGTAAAAACCTTCAGAATAACAGCACACCATTGTCTGATACAGTGACAGAAGTTAAGCCCCACTGTTGGAAGGCTCCCAAACAATGATTGATGAAGAGCTGCCTCCTGGTAGAGTCACCCTTAACAATGTGAATGGAAAAAAGCTTTTGGAAACTTTATTAACTAATGTGGCGAAACTCAAAATAAGAAGAAACAGCTGCAAACATCCATTAATAATTGGATTGTGAAATGAACAAATTATGAATCTATACAAATTGGAAATTGTCAAAAATACAATGAAATTCTTGAAGGTAGATATCCTTGACGTTAATGAGCTGAAATGGACTAGTATTGGTCATTTTGAATCAGACAATCCTATGATTTATCATGCCAAGAACAACAAATTGAAAATGAAGGTGTCATATTTATTGTCAAAAAGAACATTTCAACATCTACCCTGGGGTAAAACACTGTCAGTAATAGGAAAATATTCATACACCTACAAGTAAGACCAATTAATGCAACTGTTATTCAAATTTATGCACCAACCATTTATGCCAAAGAAGAAGCAATGAAAGACTTTATATATTTCTATAGTATGAAACTGATCAAACATGCAATCAAGATGCATAGATAATTACTGATGATTGGAATGCTAAAGTTGGAAACAAAGAAGAAACATTGTTAGTCAGAAAATAATGCCTAGGTAATTGAAAAGACAACAGAGATCACCTGAGAGAATTTTTCAGGACCAAGAACTATTTGTTGGAAATACCTTTTTTTAAAAAAACGACATGAACAATGACATTACACATGCATCTTGCAAAATGGAATACAGAGAAATCATACTGAATACTGTGGAAAGAGATAACGGAGAGGCTCGATATCATTGATCAGAAGAAGGCCAAGGGCCTACTGCAAAACAAACTATCCATTGTTCATGCAAGTTCACAATGTAGCTGAACAAAATTAAAACAAATCCACCAGACCAAAGTATCACAGTGTATTTATACCACCTGGATTTATACACCCACTCAAGAAGAAATTTGACACATTGAACACTTATGACTAAAGACCAGATAAGTTGTGGGATAACATGAAGGACATGATATATGAAGAAAGCAAAAGGTCATAAAAAAGACTGGAAAGAAAAAAAAAAGACCAAAACGGATTTCAGAAGGGACTCTAAAACGTGTTCTTAAACATAGAAGAATTAACAAAAATGGAAGAAATGTTAACATAAAAAAAAAATGAACAGAAGATTTTAAAGGGTGGCTAGCCTAAGGCACTTGACTGCTAACCAGAAGGCTGGCGGTTCAA
>NW_006922350.1:319980-320911 GCF_000298275.1 Orycteropus afer afer
AATATTAACATCTCTAAAAAACTGACTTTTACCATCCTAGAAGGAGCTCTGGTAGCATAGTGCCTAAGGCACTTGACTGCTCACCAGAAGGCTGGTGATTCAAACCCACCAACCACTCCTCGGAAGGAAGGTTGGGCAATCCTACTTCTGTAGTGATACTGCCTCGGAAACCCAAGGAGGGGTCGCTATGAGTTGGGGCCAACTCAACGGCAAATAACAACAACAACAACAACAGCTAAGACAAAATAAACTAATACAATATGCGGAAACCTGGTGTCAAAAAAGCAAAAGGGAAGAACACATTTGGCATTTCTCCAGATAAAAGATCTTAAGAAGAATTTAAGCCTCAAACTGCAATATTGAAGGATTCTAAGGCAAAAAATTAAACAGTGCAAGAAGCATCAAAAGAATTCTGCAGAGTCATTATCTGGAAAAGAATTGGTTGACATTCACTCATTTTAGGAGGTAGCATTGTAGCATATAATCAAGAACCAATGGTACTTCATTAGATGGGGAAGAGAATGTTTGTTTAATAACTGGTGCTGGGAAAACTGGATATCCATTCAGAGAAAAATGAAACAAGATCTGTACCTCACACCATACACAAAAACTAACTCCAGATGGATCAAAGACTTAAATGTGAAAACTAAAACTATAAAGTTCCTCAAGGAAAAACTAGGGGCAAACTTAGGGTTCCTAATATATGGCATAAATAGATTATCAAGCATAACCCAAAATGCACAAAAAGCAGAATAGAAACTAGATGAATGGGACCTTCTAAAAATTAAATTTTGACTTGCTTCCAAAGTCTTCTCCAAAAGAGTGAAAAGAGAACCTACAGATTGGGCAAAAAATATTTGACAATGACATATCTGACAAAGGACTCATCTCTATAATTTATAGAAAACTCCAAAAGCTCAATAAAAAAAAA
>NW_006922350.1:321331-322340 GCF_000298275.1 Orycteropus afer afer
TGGGACTATAAAATGATATAACCACTGGGAAAGCAGTATGGTGATTCCTTTAAAAGTTGGAATTAGAAATACCATTTGACCCAGCCATTCCATTGCTAGGTATATATTCTAAAGAAGTGAGAACCATGACAAGAACAGACATATGCACACACATGTTCATTCACAGCACTACTTACAATAGCCAAAAGATGGAAACAACCTAGGTGTCCATCAACTGAGGAATGGATAACCACACTATAGTACGTACACACAATGGAACACTAGGCAATCCTAAAGAACAATGTAGAATTTGCAAACCACCACATAACATGGATGAACTTGGAGAATATCATGCCAAGTGAAATAAGTCAGTCACAGAAGGACAAATATTGTATTAGTCCATTTTGTAAAAGTCAAGGAAAGGTTTATCTATGGAAGGAAATTTTCTTTGTTGGTTACCAGGGGTGGGAGGGGAGGGGTGCAAACACTGTTAGATGGGAAGAGATAGTATTGATTTGGGTGAAGAGAAGGGCAATGTACCAAATGTGAGTGATTGACATGGTGGCATTGAGGAAGAGGAAGACATAGATTTTGATAGATTTTGGTGGGAGGTACAGACAACATGGGAGGTACAGACAACAGAGATGAACCCTTCTGCACATATAGTACTGCACTGTCAGAGAAGGCAAACATGGCTACATGGGTAGACAGATGGGTGGACAGGCTGAACTATTAGGTAAGTCTATGCAGCAGGGAGTGTGCCCATGACTATGTAGAGGGTTGGCAGACAATGGTCTTGTAAGTGGATTAGTATGATCTGTAAGAATTCCCAGGTATATAGTAGAGCTGACAAGGGACAAAGTTGTAGTCACTTCATGGTCACAGCTAGCTACCCAGAGGAACTGAATAGTTGAACCAGTGGGTTTGGGACCATAGTTGCAGGGGCATCAAGCTCAATTGGCATAACATACTACACAAAACATTGTTCCACCTCCTACTTTGGCGAGTAGCAACTGAGACCTTAAAAGCT
>NW_006922350.1:322604-327688 GCF_000298275.1 Orycteropus afer afer
CAAATCACAATTTAAAGAGAGAGAGAGAGAGAGAGAATGGGATGCAGATGTGTGTAAAAAAAGAAAAGAAAAGAACCAATGGTACTTAAGGAAGAAGTAAAAGGTGCAGGTAACACATTGGTAAAACAATGAACTACAGAAATTGGCAGAATACCTTTTCAGATGTTTCAACAAATGGATGCAATGCATTGTCTAAGCCAAGAAATTTGGAACACAGCTACCTGGCCAACAAATTTGAGTAGATTCATATTTGTGCACACTCCAGAAAAAGTGTTTCAACAGAATTAGATTGCAGAAATTATCAAACACAATCACTAACTTCACACACATGTGAATTTTTGCTGAAGAAAATTCAAAAGCAGTTGCAGCAGTACATAGACATGGAACTGCCAGAAATTCAAGATGGGCTCAGAAGAGGACATGGAAAGAGGAATATCACAACTGATGTCAGATGGAATCTTGGCTGAAGCAGAGAATATCAGAAAGATGCTCCTTGTGTCTTACTGGCTATGCAAAGGTATTTGACTGCCTGGATCATAAAAAATTTTGGTTCACATTTCAAAGACAGGAATTCCAAAACAATTAATCATGCTCATGAGGTACCTATGCATAAACCAAGAGTTGTCATTCACTTAGAACACTGGGATATTGAATGAGCTGGTAGCTCAGTGCCTAAGGCACTTGACTGCAAACCAGAAGGTTGGCGGTTCAAACCCACCAGCCACTCCTCAGAAGGAAGATGGGACAATCTACTTCTGTAGTGATACTGTCTTGGAAAGCCAAGGAGGTGTCGCTATGAGTCATGTCCGACTCGACAGCACATAATAACAACAACATCAAGAAATGTTTGTGTCAAGAATGAATCCTTTCAGCATATTTATTCAATCTATATGCTGAAGGAATAATCTGAGAAGCTAAAATATATGAAGAAGGACATGGCATCACTATAGGAGACAGACTCATTAGTAAGCCATGATATGCAGATGACACAATCTTTCTTGCTGAAAGCAAGGAGGATTTGAAGCACTTACTGATGGAGATCAAAGACTATTCTTCAATGTGGATTATACTTCAGCATAAATAAAAC
This sequence comes from Orycteropus afer afer, assembly GCF_000298275.1. Taxonomy (NCBI): domain Eukaryota; kingdom Metazoa; phylum Chordata; class Mammalia; order Tubulidentata; family Orycteropodidae; genus Orycteropus; species Orycteropus afer. The sequence continues at coordinate 323,692 of NW_006922350.1, forward strand.
AAAAATCTTCATAACTGGACCAATAATTACCATCATCATAGATGGAGAAAAGATGGAAGTTGTCAAGAATTTCATTTTATTTGGATCCTCTATCAATGTCATTGGAAGCAGCAGTCAAGAATTCAAATGATGTAACTCTTCTGCTCCTCTCAGTGTCTTCCTTTGCCTTGATCATTTTGTGTTACTCTCCCCCCTTATTGTATACTGATTTTCCTTTTATCAAGTTTATAGATATCTATTCTCTAAGGAGAGCTCTGGTAGCCCTGTGGTTAAAACATTGGGGGTGATTACCAAAAGGTCAGCAGTTCAAACCCACAGCCACTCCATGGGAGAAAGATGTGGCAGTCTGCTTCTGTAAAGATTTATGGCCTTAAAAACCAATAAAAGTAATAACAATAATTCACATGAAGATACATAGAAAATCAAGCTGAACAGGGCTGAGAAGATGAATGAGATTATAATCATGAATATGTGTAAGCCTGAGAGTGAATATTTCTACCTACGTATTCATATGTGCTGCAAATATATCCATGAATATAGTAAGCATACCTGGACAAACTTATGAGAACTTTTTACCTGTAAGTAAACACCTTGAGTAAGTGAATCACTGAGTCTGTGGGCTCAGGACCATAGTCTCAGGGAACACTAAAGTCAATTGGCATACCAGAGTCCACAAAGACAGTGTTCTCTAACCTCCTTTTTTGAGTGGCAACTGGAACCTTAAAAACATGTGAGTGGCATCTAAGAAGCAACAATTGGACAATCCTTGCCCAGAGCAAATATTAAAGACACAGGAAAATAATTAATCCAAAGTACTAATGGACTTCAGCCTCCATGGCCCTGAGACTAGAAGAACTAGATGGTGCCTGGCTCCCACTACAGATCACTGTGAAAAGGATCATCACAGAACGTCCTGGATAGAGTACGAAAAACTGAAAAAAAACTCAAAATCATACAAATGACCAGGCTTACTGATGTGATAGACATCGGTGGAACCCCTAAACTATGACCCTTAGACAACCTTCAAGCCTGGAACTGAACTCATCCCAGTGCCACCACTTTCAGCTAAACAGTAGACAGGGCTTGGGTGAAAAATGACATCAGGTTGTATACACTTAGAACAATCAACTGTATCACATTAAAAGGCAGCATTTGCTCAGTTTTAAAGCTCGGAGGGCAGCAAGGGTTAAGAAAGAAGGAGAAAGGGAAAATAATAAATGTAGGAAAGACATGGGAAGAGTGCTGTTACATTGTGACTATTGCAGTCAATGTCACAAAAAAATTGTGTATAAATTGTTGAATGGAAAATAAATATGCTTTGTAAACTTTCATCCAAATCACAATTAAGAAAACATCAAACAATATGATGTGTTGGGCAAATGTATTACAAAAGACTTCCTCAAAGTATTAAAAAGATGTCACTTTGAGATCTAAGGTGCACCTGACACAAACTATTATATTTTCAACACCCTTACAATCATAGGAAAGCTAAGTAATGAATAAGGAATATTGAAGAAGAATTGATGCCTTTGAATTATGGTGTTAGAGAAACATATTAAATATACTATGGACTGCCAAAAAAATGAACAGAGCTGTTTTGAAAATACAGCCAGATAAATAATGTCAGTACAGAGGAGTGATTGGTGCAGATAACATTGGATAACACTGTCAGAGGGGTGACACAAGAAGACTGTCCATACAATTTTGTAGAATGATTCAGCAGAAATCTTTTATTTTTTTATAGAAACATTTTTATTAAATAATTTTAATAAGCCCAGCTTATAAATTCAATATACTTACAAGGCTAAAATCTATGCCTTTTTTTTTTTTTTTTTTTTACACTCTAATGCACTGTGGGAGCTCTGTTGGTGTAGCACCTGAGACATTTGACTGCTACCAGAAAACTGGAGGATCAAACCCACCAGCCACTCCTTGGAAGGAAGACTACTTCCATTAGAATTATCATTATTATCTAATTACAATGATGGTTTGGATCATGTGTTTCATGCTGCACACAAGATAAGCAAGCACTGCTGTTCTCATTGCTGCTTATAATTTTACAGTCACTGGTGGTGTCAAATTTTCTGGTGTTTTAGCAAAATATTGTAATTAGTAATTATGAATTTATATCAATACTATGTTTGATAATGAATTAGTACTGAAAGGAAATGAAAGAGAAAAATAAAAAGGCTTCTGCTAAGTTACTAATAATATAACTAATAAAGTAATTCAATGTAGAAATATTTTACAAAACAATTTTATTGTTAGTATTCATGGAGTTTATAAAAATAATACATTTAACCAATTTACAACTATGTTGTTGTTAAGTGCCGTCGAGTTATTTTTGACTCAGCGACCCCATGCACAGCAGAACTATATTTATTACATATTTTTCTGTGATTTAAATTGATAATAAACATTTCTAAGTATTCTTTTATGGGAATCAGACATGAATGCCCTCTATCACCACTTCTATTCAACATTGTACTGGACGTTCTAGCCATGCCAATAGGAAAAATAGAGAAATAGAATACATTAAAATGGCAAATAAGTAAAACTGTCTCTATTTACAGATGACGTACATGTAGGAAAACCAAGAGATTCAGCAAGAATACTCCTGGAACTAAACGAAAGATTCAGCAAAGTGTCAGGATAGAAGATCAACATACAAAATTTGGTTGGATTGCTCTACATCAGTATAGAGATCTCTAGAAAGGAAATAAGGAGACAACACAATTTACAATAGCTAACAAAAAGATAAATTACTGAGGAGTATAAATCTTACCAGGGAAACAAAAGACATTTGCAAAGAAAATGACAAAGCATTACTATAAGAAACAATAAGAAACTTATATAAATGGAAGAACATACCATGCTCATTCTGGTGGTGTAATGCCTAAGGCATTTAACTGCTCACCAGAAGGCTGGCAGTTCAAATCCACCAGCCACTCCTCGGAAAGAAGGTTGGTAAATCTACTTCCGCAGTGGTACCATCTCAGAAACCCAAGGAGGGGTTGTTATGAATTGGATCTGACTCGAGGGCAGTTTTTTTTTTTTTTTTTTTTTTTTTCCCTTCCATGCTCATGAATAGGAAGATTGAATATGGTAAAAAAAAAAAAAAAAAAAAAAAAAAGTCATTACTACCCTAAACAACCTATAGAGTCAATGCAATCCTGATCCAATTTCATCAACATTCTTTAAGAACATGGAAAAACCAATCTCCAAATTTGTAAGGAAAAGAGAACTCAGATAAGCAAAGCACTACTGATGAAGAACAAAGTAGATGGTCTCACACCATCAAATCTCAAAACCTACTATTCAGCCACAGTATTCAAAATAGCCCGATGTTGGTACAATGATATTCACATAGAGCAGTGGAAAAGAACTGAGAATCCAGAAATACAACCATCCACCTATGGACAGTCAATTTTGACAAAAGGCTGAAATCCGTTAAATGGGGAAAATATATTCTCTTTAATAAATGGTACTGGAAAAACTGGATATCCATTTGCAGAACAATGAATAAGATCCATACCTCATGCCATACACAAAAATGAACTCAAGATGGATCAAAGACCTAAAGGTAAATCCCAAAACTATAAAAATTATGACATAAATACACTATTAAACATAACAAACATAACTCAAAATGCACAAACAGCAGAGGATAAGCTAAATGACTAAGACCTGACAAAAATTAAATTCTTATGAGCTAAAAGACTTTTACTTATTACTAAAAAATAGAACTTATTGATTAGGAAAAAAATATTTGGCAATGACTTACGTCACAAGGGACTTATCTCTGAAATGTATTGAAAACTTTTACACCTCAACATCAAAAAGACAATCCAATTCAAAAGTGAACAAATGACATGATCAGACACTTCACTAAAGAAGATATCCAGGCAGCCAACAAACATGAAGAAATGCTCATGATCATTAGCCATTCCAAACCAAAACCAAACTCACTGATGTGGACATTGTTGTTGTTGTTGTT
>NW_006922350.1:328218-328733 GCF_000298275.1 Orycteropus afer afer
AGAATAGATAGCCAAACTATAATACGTACACACAACAGAATACTATGCAACATTAAAGAATAATGAAGAATCATCAAATCACCTCATAATATGGATGAACTTGGAGGACATTATGCTGAGTGAAATAAGTCAATCAGAAGGATGAATATTGTATGAGTCCATTATTATAAAAAATCAAGGAAAGGTTTGCACAGGGAAGGAAAATATCTGTGTTGGTTACCAGGCCTGGAAGGGGAAAGGAGAGAAAACTTCTTGTTAGTTCAGAGCCAGGTGTTGATTTTGGTGCAGAGAAAGGAAATACAATAAAAATGTCTGAATAGCACAATAACTAAAGAAAATATAGTCATGGAGATGCACAGAGGTACAGACAGTAAAAGTAAATACAAATTATATAAACAATATTGCATTATCAGTAATACCATGGACAATGAATAGGGAAGACCGAAGAAGAGTTGATGCTTTTGAGTTGTGGTGCTGGCGAAGAATGCTGAAAGTACCATGGACTGCTAAAAGAA
>NW_006922350.1:328953-349929 GCF_000298275.1 Orycteropus afer afer
TCGCTATGAGTCGGAAACGACTCGACGGCACTTAACAACAACAACAACAACAGTAATACCAAACACTAATCTATGAGTGGATACATAGGTAGACAGACAAGAAAATCAGGTATGGGTAGGTGAATAGGAATATACCCATGAGCATACATAGGTTGGGCAGATGATATTCATACATGCATATTTTATGTGCTATAAAAATATGTCATGTACAGTATAGAGCTAATGGGTGGAAATTAAGAATAACTTCTTACCCAAAACTAAGCACCTTGAAGGAGTAAGTTGGTAGGTCCATCATTTTGGGTAACATCAAGCTCGATTTGCACAACTTAGACTCGACGGCATATAACAGCAACAAACAACAAAGTACACAAAAACATTGTTCTACATCCTACTTTGATGAGTAGCAACTCAAGTCTTAAAAGTTTGCAAGCTCTATTTAAGGTACAACTATTGCTGTCTCCAGGAGCTCTGGTAGCATAGTGCCTAAGGCACTTAAATGTTAGCCAGAAGACTGGAGGTTCAAACCCACCAGCCACTCCTCAGAAGGAAGGTTGGGCAATCTACTTCCGTAATGATATTGCCTTGGAAATCCAAGGAGGAGTCGCTATGAGTCGGAACCGACTCAATGGCACATAACAACAACAACATTGCTGTCTCCCTCTCCAGAGCAAAGAAAACTTTAGGAAACAAAGACACACAGAAACAATTAGTCCAAAAGACTAATGGACCATGAGAACTTTCACCTGTAAAACCCTGAAACCAGAACTAGAAAATGCTCAGCTATTACTACCAACCACTAAGAAAGGGATCTAAATCAGAGACCCTGGATCTCAATTAGAGAAAAATATGGAATTGAAAAAAAAAAAAAAAAAAAACAGGATTATTGATCAAATAGAGACTAGTGAAACCCTCAACATCATGCCCCCTTGTCACTCTTTAAGGGAAGAATTGGACTCAGTCCTATGGCTAACTTTCAGCTAAACCATAGATAGGTCTGTGACCTGAACAACCACATCAAGGAGATGCACTCCTCAGAACAATCAGTCATAGGAAATCAGAAGGACAGCCTTTGTACAGGACAGATGCTAAGGAGCCAGGAAAGCACAGGCAAAGAAGACACAGGGAAAGCATAACCATAGGAAGGAAGTGGGAATATGCGAAGAGAGCTGTTCCATTGTGGGGACTGTAATCAATATCACAAACCAAAATGTATGTAACTATTGAGAGTAAAACAAATCTGCCTTGTAAAATTTCTTCCAAATCACAATAAGAAAAGTTTTTTTTTTTTTTTTTTTTAAAGCATCACTAAGGATCCAAAGTAGCATAGTGGCTAAGACACTTGCCTGCTAACCAGATGGCTGGCGGTTCAAACCCACCAGCCACTCTTCGGAAGGAAGGTTGGGCAATCCTACTTCTGTAGTGATACTGCCTCGGAAACACAAGGAGGGGTCGCTATGAGTCAGGTATGACTCAATGGCACATAACAACAACAACAACAACAAGGATCCAAAAAACCCAAACTCACTTCCATAGAGTCAATTACAACTCATAGTGATCCACTTTGGTTTTCCAAGGTGCTAAATCTTTATGGAAGTAGATTGTCCAGTCTTCCTTCCATGGAGCAGCTGGTAGGTTTGAACTGCCAACCTTCTGGTTAGCAGTCAAATGCCTTAGAACTATGCCACCAGAGCTATTTGACCTTGAGTATAGCCCACTTGAATTTACAGACCATCTGAAGAATAGATTTAATGAATTTACCTCGAATGGTGACCAGACGAGTTGTGGGATGACACCAAGGACATCATTCATGAAGAAAGAAGAGGTCATTAAAAAGACAGGAAAGGAAGAGAAGACCAAAATAAATGTCAGAAGAAACTCTGAAACTTCTCTTGTAAAGCAAATGGAAGAAATGATGAAATAAAAGACTGAGCAGAAAATTTTGAAGGGAAGCTTGAGATGACAAAGTAAAGAATTATAATGAAATGAACAAAGACTCGGTGTTGGAAAATCAAAGGCATATCAAGATAGTGTCAAACCTTTGAAAAAAAATTCAAGCTTTGAGTTGCAATACTGAAGTATTCCTTGGGCAAAATATTGAAAGATCCAGGAACCATCAAACAATGAAGAAGGAAAACAGAGTTACCTAAGAATTGCCTCTGCTCACAGAGCTGCATGGGCAAGACAGCATTGGTGTCCAACAAACAGAAGTAAAACAGTGAAGAAGATAAACCAAACTGTGGCTGGCAGTGGCTGTCCTGAGGGCAAAGCCATTTTGAATATATGCAAGTGACATTCTTACCTGGACAGAGACCTAAGAATAAGCTTCGATTGTCAAGGACATCACAGGCAACTGCACTAGAGGCTGATGACTAGAAAGATATGATATTTCTCTTGTTACTCTTATACCCCACAACATTTAGTGAACAGAGGTGTGGCCATCCCCTGCCTCCAGCCACCTTCTTAATCAGCAGTAATTACATCCCAGTCTATGTCCTTATAGAATCTGGGTTCTGTGCCCTGTCCCCTACTGTTTTTGTTTGTTTGTTTATTTGTTTGTTTTGTTTTCAAATTCTTCTTTTTATCATCCTCCTTTCATTCTTTTTCTTTTCCCTTTTCCTGGTTCCTTTCTTTTCCTTCTTCTCCTTCTTTTGATTCTTCCCATTTCTTCTAATTTTTTCCTTTTGCAATTTTCCCATTTTTTCTGTACTATTATTTTACTCTTGCTCTTTTCCCCCATTGTTCTCTCAACAGATACAGTGGCTTTTCCCCCGTTTTTCTTGTTAGCTTTCATTTATTCTTCTAAAATATATTTCATAAGGTTTTTCTTTTCTTATATTGCATTGTGTGTGTGTGTGTGTATGATAGTTCCTGTTTATTTATGTGGTTTGAGTTTTTTATTCTCTTGTTTTTGTTTTTTGGTGCTTTTTAAATTTGTTTTTTTGCCTGACAAAGTGAGAGACAGCAACACTTCTAACACATCCAAACCATACCCACACCACCAGCTGCACCACCCACTAACTGAACAACAATAGATGGAGACCAATACCAGCTCAACTCACCCTTAACTACTCTTTATGAACAGCTAACAGAGATCTGTGCACACACTCTCATGCTCTATCATACTCATCAGGAGACAGGTGGTGAGGGTCTAAGTGCTAACAGCTAGCTAAGAGAGGAATACAGTACCCTGCATACAGACATATTAAATAAATAAATAAATAAAGACAGAAAGAAATCTTGAGCTAATAACACCAATATACAACCACATTTTTTTTTTTAAAAATGCAATACCACCAAAATGTCTTGGAGATAACAGATTATCACAGTCAACACAAAGAAGCAAGATAAAGTAGTAGAAACAAGGGACCAAAATACAAACCCAGAAAACATGCCTGAGGAAGAAGAAGCATTGGAAATGCCTGATATGGAATTCGAAAGAATTATAATTGGAAATGGGATAATGTATATAAAAGCCAGGAAAAAAAAAATCCAAACAAAAATTATATACCCAGCAAATTGTCCCTCAAAAATGAGGGTGGAATTAGGATATTGACAGATAATCAGAACTTAAAATAATTTGTAAAATCCACACCAAGCTTACAAGAGATGCTAAAAGGAGTCCTTTAGACAGAGAACCAACAACAACAAACAACAGCCAATGATTAACACATGATTACAGAACCCAGCAACCACCCATGTTATAGAAGTGTCCAAATTAAAATAACCCCATAAGACTGTAAACAAGGAGCAAGAGACATCAATTGGCAAATGAGGACAACTACAAACCAAAAAGAGGACATAAATCGTGTAGTGTCAAAATTTCTAAATGGCGAGGAAGTCAAGACAATTATGAGATGGAACAGACTGCTTTAAACTTGAGAAGACAAGTACAAATCACAGGATAACCTCAAAGAAAAATAAGAAAACTGCCGCAAAATACAAAAGAGGGCAAGCAGAAATATTCACCTAATACTAAAACAATAGCAAGGTAGGAGACAATAATACAATTCATAACCAAAATTAGCTCAGCACAGAAAATTACATGGGTTAAATAAATCAGCAACACCATGAAAAACACATAAAAAGATGGCATCAATAAATTTATGTTGTTGTTGTTAGGTGCTGTCAAGTCATTTCTGACTCATAGCAACCCTATGCAAAGCAGAACAAAACACTGCCCAGTCCCATGCAAGCTCCATGATCCTTGCTATACCTGAGCCAATTGCTGCAGACACTGTGTCAATCCTTCTTTTTGAGGGCCTTCCCCTCTTTTGTCGACCCTCCAATTTACCGAGCATGACATATTTCTCCAGGGAATGGTCTCTCTGACAACATGACCAAAGTAGGTGAGAAGAAGTCTAGTCATTCTTCCAAGGAGCATAAATTTATAAATTTATAAATAAATTTATACTTGTGGATAATTGCATTGAATGTCAGTGGAATAAATGCACCTCTCAAGAGGTGGAGAGCTACAGATTGGATAAGAAAACATGATCCTACATATGCTGTTTACAAGAGATTCATCTTAAATACAAAGACAAAAATAGACTAAAATTCAAAATTGGGAAAAGGTATACCAAGGAAATGGCAACACAGGAAGGGCAGGAGTGTTAATATTAATTTCTGATACAATAGAATTTAAGACGAGAACGACCATAAAAGATATAGAATAATGATTAAAGGATCAACTGAACAAGAGAACATAAACATAAAAAAAAAAAAAAAAAAAATCTACACACTCAATGAACGAGCTCCAAATACATAAATTAAACTTAACAGAATTGAAAAGACAAATGAATGACTCCATAGCAATAGTAGGATATTTTCATACACAACTTTCTGTAAGAGACAGAACAACTGGAAAGAAACTCAACAAAGGTGCAGAAGAATCGAGCAATATGATCTAGCAACTTGACTTTATAGACATCTACAGAGCACTTCACCCAACAACAGCAAAATACACGTGCTTTTCCAGCACATATGGAAGATTCTCCAGGATGGAACATATGTTAGGTCATAAAGCAATACATTTAAAACCACTGAGATACTGTAAAGTATCGTCTCAAATCACAATGCAGAAATTAGAAATCAACACTAAGAAGACCAATGGAGAAAGAGCAGACACATAGAAACTGAATGATACTATCTTCAAAAATGATTGAGTAATAGAAGAAATGAAAAATGAAACTAACAATTCCTTGAATTAAACAAGAATTAAAACAAAATATACCAAAATCTTTGAGACACAGAAATGGCAATGATCAGAAGGCAATAAAACTGCAGTCACCAGAAGAAAAGAAATAATAACAATCCAGGGAGAAATAAATGAAATAGAAAATGGAAAGACAGTAGAAAAAAATCAGCCAGACTGGAAGTTGGTTCCTTGAAAAGATTAATAAAATCAGCGAAGCACTGACAAACTTAACAAAGGAAAAGATGCAAATAACATGAACAAGAAAAGATGTGGATGATGTCACAACAGAACCAACAGAAATTCATATAATATTAGGATACTATGAAGAACTATACTCCAACAAATTTAAACCTAGAAGATATGGATAGATTTGAAGAAACATTCTCCTTTCCAAAATAACATAGAGTGACATAGAAAATTTGAAAGAACGATAACAAAAGAAGAGATTGAACAGGTCATAAAAAATTATCAACAAAAAAATGTCTTGGACAGATGCTTTCACTGGAGAACTCTACAAATCATTCAGAGAAGAGCTGACAGTAATCCTACTCAAACTATTCCACAACATAGAAAAGGATGGAATCCTCCAAATCTAATTTTTTTAAAATGCATTTTATTGAAATATAATTTATGTACAGTGAAATACACAGAACTAAAGTGACATGGGGTAATGTGTTTATTTTTATTTTTTGAAGTGTCCACTCCCCACCCCTCCCACCCCTGGCAACCAACAAAGAAAGTTTCCCTCCATATATAAACCTTTCTTTGACCCTCCACAACAATGAACTAATACCATATTTGTCCTTCTATGGTTGATATCAATATAAAGAAAACAAAAATCCTCACAAGTGGACCAATGAGCATCATCACAATAAATGGAGAGAAGATTGAGGTTGTCAGAGAATTCACGTTGCTTGGTTCTACAATCAATGCCAATGGAAGCAGCAGTCAGGACATTAGACGATGTGTAGCATTGGGAAGGTCAACCACGAAGGAACTGTTTCAAGTGCTGAGGAGCAAGGATGTCTCCTTGAGGACTAAGGGGCACCTGACACAAGCCATGATATTTCCAATCACCTCATATGCATGTGAGAGCTGGACAATGAATAAGGAAGACTGAAGAAGAGTTGATGCTTTTGAGTTGTGGTGCTGGTGAAGAATGCTGAAAGTACCATGGACTGCTAAAAGAACTAACAGATCTGTCCTGGAGGAAGTGCAGCTGAAAAGCTCCTTGGAAGCAAGAATGGTCAGACTTAGTATCACATACTTTGGTCATATTGTCAGAAGGGACCATTTCCTGAAGAAGGATGTCATGCTTGGTAGGGTGGAACATCGACAAAAGAGGGGAAGGCCCTCAGTGAGGTGGATTGACACAGTGGTAGCAGTGATGGGCTCAAATATAGAAAGAATCATGGAGCTGGTGCAGGACCAGGAGATGTTTAGTTCTGCTGCACATAGGGTTGCTATGAGTTGTAGACAACTCAATAGCACCTAACAACACAGCAACATACATATAGACCTATATACCAGGAGTAAGAGGGAGAGGAAAGGGGATAGCTTTTGTTTTTGTTTTGAGGTCACTGAGTTTATGCTAATGGTGGTGGAATATTTTGGAAAAGGATAGCAATAACTTTGACATCATATTAAAAATGTCATCAATAATCTTGAGCTGTAAATGTTATGTTGACAAATGTCTTGTTGTGTATGTTTTCACCACAATAAAAAAAAAAAAGCTCAATCTATAATTATTTTCCATAAAATATTTTCATTTTAATTAGTTTATTTTTATGAAAGTAAAAAAGTAAAAGAAGAAATATCCATCAGAGTGGAGAAATACACAATCCACTTTGTTATTTGGACATCAGGGAAAGATTCATTTTTCAGAATTCAGGGTCTTGTTAAAATTTTACATAAATATTAATTAAATAGCTATCATAACTACTATATTGGAGATCTGGTGGCACAAGTTCAAGTGCTTGGGTTGTAACTGAAATTCTGGTAGTTCGTACACATCAGAAGCCCCACTGGAGAAAGACTTGATGAGATGTTTCAGTAAAGATTACAGCCTAGAAACCCAATAGGGCAGTTCTATTATGCCATATGAAGTTTATCTGAACTGAAAATTGACTTGACAATACCCAACAAGACAATAGCATACCATATTTTTATATGACAATTGCCTGGATTATTTTGAGGTTACAAAAGAAAGAAACCAGATGGTACAGAATAACTATAATAAAGTATGTTGTTGTTTTTATTTGCCATCAAGTCAGCCCCAACTCATGGCAACCCCTCCTTGGGTTTCCGAGGCAGTATCACTACGGAAGTAGGAATGCCCAACCTTCCTTCTGAGGGGTGGCTGGTGGGTTTGAACCGCCAGCCTTCTGGTTAGCAGTTAAGTGCCTTAGGCACTATGCTACCAGAGCTCCTATAATAAAGTATACAACTAGACAAAGTATACAACAGGACTCCAAAATCTATTATCTACTCAGTAATTGATTCCTTTGTCTTGTATTGATAATTTTACTTTAGTTTATTTAGAGTATGAAATATTTACAAATTTTTTCATTGTGAAAACACTATTTTTATCTTTAATATAAATCTTATGAAATAAAAAATGCACTCTGATTTTCACAGATTAGATTACAGCTAAAGAGTACACTTGGATGAGAAAAATAGTTTATTAGGAACAAGAGTACTGATGTAAAAATAGTGAAACATTATCCTGACAATATCTCCACTAACAGGCCAATTTAAATTAAATAAGAGGGTGTATTCTATTAAGGAGTTTCAAAATTCATGGCTTACCATACATGACAACATACTGTTGTTTATTGTTCCCTAGGGAGAAGATCTGGAATCTGTAGGAATTCTCACTCCTGGTAAATATTTCACTTGTGCTTAGGATATTTTTACAATATTTCTTGAACTGGTGAACAGTCTTAGAAGAAAAACAACAATACAATTAAATTTTACATTTTCTCTCAGCTTTCTTCTGGGAATAGCTTAAGTGGTGTTAATCTGTCATTTTTTAGTTTTTATTTGTCTTTTTTCTTCTCTTAGAAAGCAATATACCTTACCTTCAATGTGGGAAATAGAAATATGCTTTTTATACCAGTAAGAGACTGGGCAGAGTTGAGAATATTTCCCAGTTAGTTATTGGAGTCCTCAGCCTACTCTCTTGTTTAAGTAACACAGACAACATTCTACCCTTCCACAGCTGGACCACCTGTTCCTTAGCATCTTACTTAATCTGACATCTTCAACCTTAGTCTGCCTAGTATTTGTGTAACTTATTTTTCTTCTTCAAATATTAACATGTGCTTGCTTTTATTCAACAACAAAAAATAACTAAAACAATTGGTATTGATATATTTAAATGCGAATTATCTATCAAACTGTGTAAATGTTTGCCTGCCACATGTCATTATCAGTTTGCATAGGGGCTTGAGGGAAAAAGAGTTCAATCATCACAATTAATATAATATTATTAATCCACTGTCATGTTTGAGCCTGTGTTATGCTGACTTGAGGAAAAATAATTATCTATACAATCTATGTCAGTAAAAAGAATACCACATTACTACTGAATGTATGCTGACCTTCTACCTTTGAGTAAAATAGGCTTGAGATTTATTTCTGTATCAATTAACTAGAACATATAAGAAACTGCTAGGCAATTATGATGAAACAGAAAAAGGACATTAAAGCCTATCCTTTTACTTCAGTGCATAATTTGAAATATTGTTGATAATACATATAACAGTTGTATGATGTAGTTAATTTAGGTTTCAAGATGAAAGACAAAATTGAAATAACGAGCTGGATTGGATCAATGAGACATAGTGCCTTGCTTTTAGATGACCTTTTTAAATTGAATTTTCTGATTAAGTAGAACTTTAAAATAAGCATTTATTATTAATTTAATTTTTCATAATTACAGCCACTCCCCAGAAGGAAGGTTGGGCAATCTACTTCCGACATGATACTGCCTTGGAAACCCAAGGAGGGGTCGCTATGAGTTGGATCCAACTCCATGGCAGTGGTTGCATTTTTTTGTGTGTGTTATTAGAAATTTCAAAGTGAAGAAATGCTATAGTATTAATTGTTCTTTCTAGATTACTTGTTCACTCTCACAAATGTACCTGATAATATAGTCTGTGAGAAATCTACATATATGCTTGTTGTTGCTGTTATGCTGTGGAGTCGGACCTGACTCATAGTGACCCCTCCTTGGGTTTCCAAGGTGGTATCCATATGGAAGTAGATTGCCCAACCTTCCTTCTGAGAAGTGGCTGGTGGGTTTGAACTGCCAGCCTTCTGGTTAGCAGTCAAGTGCCTTAGGCACTACACTACCAGCGCTCTTATTTAAATGAGAAAATAAGTTTCCAATGGATAGATTTTATTATCAGCTAGAAAAATTATAAAAATATCTAAAGGGCAGAAGAGATTCAAAACTTACTTATGGAAGAAAACTTTGATTTTAGTTTGTAACACATCTTTTCTATTAATCGTAGCTTGGTTCTGAGGGACAGGCTTTTTATTTCACTTAAAGTAGTAATCTTGGAAATATAACTAGTACATTCATCTCTTTAGTGTTGAGAACTGAACATTCTGAAAAGAATGTGGATAACTGAAATATTGGTTTATTGATTTAGGGTATGTACAGAAAATAATCTGATACCACTAGAATTTCATCAATGTCCTATTAGCAGCAATAGGCTTTTAATCCCCAGGGTCCACTAATTGATCACTACCTATATTTTCCTCCCCTCCCTTCCCATCTCCTCCCTGTCTCTCTCCTCCCCTACCTTTGCCTCTCATTCTGTCTTTTCTCTCCCCTCCTCTTCACTCCTTTCCCTTTCCTTCCTATCTCTGTCTCTTCTTTTAAGACCTGATCTACTCTTACTCACAATTCAACTCCTGATTGTCTAATCTTTGGTATATATCTTGAACTTCTCTTGACTCAAATACTGCCTTCTTTGGTGAGTTTCAGATAGATATGAAAATATTTTTCCCTTCTTTCCTTAAATATGTTTTTCCTAACCCTAGCACAATGTGCACTGTATTTTATTGAATTGTTTATAAATTGGTCTGATCCCTTCACCTAAACAAGGGACTCTGGAAGGCAAGGACAAAGTTCTAGTTATTACATCTTTAGTTGCAGTATTGTTTGTGAAACACAATAGATCTGTAAATAAATCCTGTGTGGTAAATAGATAGTTGTATTTTAGGCAAATATTACCAACTGTTCAAATAAGTTAATTGTGTTCTCTGTGGAGATCTTTAAGGAGATTAAAATGGGGCTATAAAGAATAGAGGCTCTGGTGGCCTAGTAGTTAGAAATTTGGCTCCTAACCAAAAGGGTGGCAATTTGAATCCATCAGTTGTTCTTCAGGAGAAAAATGAAGCAGTGTGTTTCTATAAACACAGCCTTGGAAACCCTATGAAGGCAGTTCTTCCCTGTCCTATAGGGCCTCTATGAGTTGGAATTCACTCAATGGCAATGACTTATTTTTTAGTCTAACCCATGCCATCAAGTCAAACCCAATGCATAGTGACTCCATTGAGTTTCCAAGGCAGTAAATTTTTACAGAAGTATATTGCAACATCTTCCTTTTATGGAACATCTGGTGTATTTGAACCACCAACCTTCTGGTTAGTAGTCATATGTGTTAGGCACTCACCACAATGACTTATTTTTTTCTTTTTCAAGAATGGAAGATAACATATACATATCTAGAAGTTGCTTTCTACTGTTCCTGAAACTCTATATGAAAAAAAAAAAAAAATGTAATATTAAACCAATGCATAGTTGAACTGATCTGAATTAGAATTTCAAAATCCCAACACTTGTCTTTGTTTCCCAACCAGATAACTTGTAAACCTCTGAAGTGCCCCAAGTAACCCAGGGAAATATTTAAAAATATATATTTTTACCCACTCCTACATGTCTTTGGGAGCTCTGGTAGCATAGTGCCTAAGGCACTTGACTGCTAACCAGAAGGTTGGCGGTTCAAACCTACCAGCCACTCCTCGGAAGGAAGATGGGGCAATCTTACTTCCGTAGTGATACTGCCTCGGAAACCCAAGGAGGGGTCGCTATGAGTCGGGGCCGACTCGACGGGAAATAACAACAACAACAACAACTACATGTCTTTGGGGCTGGGTAAAATGTCACAGAGGTAGTAGGGATGGCAACAAGCCTTAGATTAGATCTAGGAGTTAGGATATAAAATATTAGATGATGTAGTAATAACTATACCCACAATAACTATACCTATGAATAGCCTGGAAACATTGTTCAATACAGACAGAAAGATAAGCCCCTTCGGTCAGAAGTCACTCAAAATATGACTGGGAAAGAGCTGCCTCCTCAGAGTAGAACAGACCTTAATGATATGGATAGAGTAAACCTCTCGGGACCTCCATTTGCTGATGTGGCATGACTCAAATTGAGGGGGAACAGCTGCAAACATCCGTTAATAAACAGAAGATGGAATGTACAAAGTATGAATCTAGGAAAATTGGAGGTTGTCAAAAATGAAATGTAACACATAAAAAATGATATCCTAGGCATTGTTGTTGTTATTTGCCGTCCAGTTGCCCCCAACTCATAGCGACCCCTCCTTGGGTTTCCAAGGCAGTATCACTACAGAAGTAGGATTGCCCAACCTTCCTTGCAAGGAGTGGCTGGTGGGTTTGAACTGCCAGCCTTCTGGTTAGCAGTCAAGTGCCTTAAGCACAATGCTACCATTAGTGAGCTAAAATAGACTGGCTTTAGCCTTTTTGAATCAAACAACCATATGATCTACTATGCTGAGAATAACAATTTGAAAAAGAATGGCGTGGCATTCATCATCACAAAGGATGTTACAAGATCTGTCCTAAAGTACATTACTGTCAGTGATAGTAAAATATCTATACACCTACAAGGAAGAACAGTTACTACTACCATTATTAAAATTTATGCACCAACCACCAAAGCCAAAGATGAGGGAATTGAAGATTTTTACCAACTTCTGCAGTCTGAAATTGACTAAATGTGCAATCAAGATGTTCTAATTATCACTGGTGACTGGAATTCAAAATTTGGAAACCATGAAGAATCACCAGCAGTTGGAAAATTTGACCCTGATGACAGAAATAACACTAGAGATTGCATGATAGAATTTGGCAAGACCAATGACTTATTCATTGCAAATATTTCAACAACACAAATGATGGCTATATACAATTGGACTTTTCCAGATGACGTGCACAAGAATCAGACTGATGAAATCTGTAGCAAGAGGCAATGGAAAAGCTAAACATCTTCAGCCAAAACCAGGCAAGCAGCTGATTGTGGAATAGACTAGCAAGTGCTCACATGCAAGTTTCAACTTGAAGGTGAAGACAATTAAAACAAGTTCACAAGAGCAAAAATGTGACCTTGAATATATCCCTCCTGAATTTAGAGACCAACTAAAGACTAGATTTGATGCACTGAATACCAATGACTCAAAACCAGAAGAATTATGGCATACTATCAAGAATATCACCCATGAAGAAAGCAAGAGGACATTAAAAATATGAGAAAGAAAGAAAAGACCAAAATGGATGTCAGAATAGACTCTGAAACTTGCCCTTAAAAGAGAGTAGTTAAGGCAAATGCAAGAAATGACAAGATAAAAGAGCGGAACAGATTTCAAAGAGAAGCTCAAGGAGACAAAGTAAATTTCAATAAGGAAATGTACAAAGACTTGGAATCAAAAAACCAAGAGGGAAGAATATGCCCACATTTCTCAATCTGAAAGAATTGAGGAAAAAATTTAAGTCTTGAGTTATAGTATTGAAAGATTCTATGGGGAAAATACTGAATGATGAATGATGCAGGAAGCATTAAAAGAAGATGGAAGGAATACAAAGTAACTGGACCAAAAAGACCTGGTTGATCTGATCATCCATTTTGGAGGAGGCATATGATCAAGAAACAGTAGTAGTGAAAGAAGAAGTCGAAGCTGCACTGAAGGAACTGGTAAAGAACGAGGCTCTAGGAACTGATAGAATACCCATTGAGATGTTTCAACAAACAGATGCCCCACTGGAGGCACTCACTCAGCTATGCCAAGAGATTTGGAAGACAGCTACCTGGCCAACTGACTGGAAGAGATCCATATTTGTACCCATTCCAAAGAAAGATGACCCCACACAATGTGGAAATTATGGAACAATATCATTAATATCACACATAAGTAAAATCTTACTGAGGTAACTCAAAAACGGTTGTAGCAGTATATTGACAGAGAGCTTCCAGAAGTGCATGCTGTATTCAGAATAGGACATGGAACTAGGGAATCATTGCTGATGTCAGACTCATCTTGGGTCAAAGCAAAGAATACCAGAAAGATGCTAACTTGTGTTTTATTGACTATGCAAAAGCATTCAATTTTGTGGATCATAACAAATTGTGGATAACATTGAGAAGAATGGGAATTCCAGAATGCTTAGTTGTACTCATGAGGAACCTGTACATAGACCAGGAGGCTATTATTCAAACAGAATAAGGGGACGCTGCAAGGTTTAAAATCAAGAAGGAAGTCTTTTCAGGGTTGTATCCTTTCACCATACTTATTCAATCTATATGCTTAGCAAATAACCTGAGAAGCTGGACTATATGAAGAAAAATGTAGCATCAGGATGGGAGGAAGAACCATTAACAACCTGTGTTATGCTGATGACACAATTTTGGTTGCTGAAAGTGAGGATGACTTGAAGAACTTACTGATGAAGATTAAAGACTACAATATGCAGTATGGATTCCATCTCAATATAAAGAAAACAAAAATCTTCACAACTGGACCTATAAGCAGCATCATGATGAATAGAGAAAAGTTTGAAGTTATCAAAAAGACTTCACATTGCTTTGTTCTATAATCAACACCAATGGAAGCAGCAGTCAGGACATCAGACAACACATGTTGTTGTTGTTGTTATGTGCCGTCGAGTCGGCCCCGACTCATAGCGACCCCTCCTTGGGTTTCCGAGACAGTATCACTACAGAAGTAGAATTGCCCAACCTTCCTTCCGACACACATATCACCATGCAAATCAGCTTCAAAGGACCTCTTTCAAGTGCTGAAGAGCAAAGATTTCTCCTTGAGGACTAAGGTGAGCCTGACACAAACCATGGTATTTTCAATTGCCTCATATATATGTGAGTGGTGGACAATGAATAAGGATGATAGAGGAAATGTTGATGCTTGTGAGTTGTGGTGCTGGCAAAGAATGCTGAAAGTGCCATTGACTGCTAAAAGATCTAAGAAATATGTCCTGAAAGAGATTCAGCCAAAATGCTCCTTGGAAGTGAGAATGGCCAGACTTCATCTTAACTACTTTAGTCGTGTTGTCAGAAGGGACCATTCCCTGGAGAAAGGCATTATGCTTGGTAAGGTGGAGGGTCTATGAAAGAGGGGAAGGCCTTCAATGAGACGGATTGACACAGTGGCTGCAATGATGGACTCACGTATAGCAAAGATCGTGGACCTGATGCAGGACCACATGCATAGGGCTGTTATGCACAGTTGGAGACAACTTGACAGCACCTAACAATAACAACAACAAACCCACAAGGACAGCTGTAAAAGTAGCAAAATAATAACCAGTCTATTGATGAACTTACGTAACTAGAATTGTGGTAGAATATTCACTTTACTTTGTGATTATGACTTACTTTTCATCTTGGGGTATATCAACTCTGTGTTATGGCAAAGATTTGCATGAATACCAACCCCTACCCTGGGTAATTTATAAGAGATCTTAATTGTCTTATTTAAGTGTGTTGGACAATAAATGCATTACTAAAATTCACATTCCAAAGGTAAAACAGTTTTGACCTCCATTACTTGTGGAGAAACTTGGTGATACAGTAGTTAATTACTGGCTGCTAACTGAAATGTTGGACACTGAAATGTTGGCAATTCAAGCACACCAGTTGATCTGCAGAAGAAATGATCTAGAAATCTTATCTTGTAACCATTACATGCTAGGAAACCCATGGGGCAGTTACATTTTGTCTTACAGGTTCACAATGAGTGGAAATTGACTAGACTACACACAACAAAAACATGAATGAAGATTATTAAGAAGTCAAAGTGACTTTTATGTAGTCTAGCAAGAGAAATAGTAATAAGCCTCAATTGATCAGTTATTTACTAGCTGCCAGACAATACAATAAGCAGTCAACTTATAAATATTTCTCATTTATACTACTTTACACTTAATGAAGAAGCATTATTATGCCCATTTCTTAGAACAGATAATAGATAAGAAAGGTTAAATAACTTACACATAGTGACTCAGCAATGAATGACTTGAGGAATTCAAAGAGTTTGCATAAAAGTCTACACTAGTAATTACTACAGCCTTCACTGTGGATTACATCTCAATAATAATAATTAAAAAAAAGTCCTCACAACTAGACCAATAAGCAACATCACAGTAAATAGAGAAAAAAATGGATGTAGTCAGGGATTTCATTTTAATGGATCTACAGTTAACACCCATGAAAGCAGCAATCAAGAAATCAGATGACGTGTTACACTGAGAAAATCTGCTGCAAAAGACTTCTTTAAAGGTTAAAAAACAAAGATATCACTTTGAAGCCTGAGGTGTGCCTGACCCAAGTCATGGTCTCTTCTATAATCTCATATGCGTGTGAAAACCTGAAAATAAATAAGGAAGACAGAAGAAGAATTGATGCATTTTAATTGTGATGTTTGCTAAGAATACTGAAATTACCATAGACTGCCAGAAAAACAACAAATCTGTCTCAGAAGTGGTATAGCCAGAATGGTCCTTAGTAGCAAAAATGGCCAGACTTCCTCTCTCATGCTATGGTCACATTGTCAGAAGAGACTAGTCCCTGGAGAAGGATATAATGCTAGGTGAAGTAGAGAGTCAGTGTAAAAGGGGAAGACCTTCAACAAGGCAAGACAGATTGGCACAGTGGCTGCAATCATGGGCTCAAGCATAGCAAAGATTATGAGGATGGCACAGGATTGCAAAGTGTTTCGTTCTATTACACATAGACTCACAGAGTTGGAACCAACTCAATGGCGCCTAATAACCACACTACTAATTAATATATTTTAATAAGAAGAAGCCTTTATAACCCCTACCTGGTTAATTTATAAGATGCACTATCAGGGGTCTAAATTTCAAATACCTTTTTTTCAACAACACAAACAGTAGCTATACAGGTGGACTTTGCCAGATGGAGTACACAGGAATCAGACTGACTACATTTGTGGTAAGAAGCAATGGAGAAGCTCAATACCTTCAGTTCAAACAAGGCCAGAAACTGACTGTGGAACAGATCATCAACTGCTCATAGGCACATTCAAGTTGAAGCTGAAGAGAATTAAAACAAGGCCATGAGAGCGAAAATATGACCATGATTACATCCCTCCTGAATTTAGAGATCATCTAAAGAATAGAGTTGATACATTGAACACTAATGACAGAAAACCAGAAGAATTATGGGATGACAACAAGAACATCACCCATGAAGAGAGCAAGAGGTCATTAAAAAGACAGGACAGGAAGAAAAGACCAAAATGGATGTCAGACGAGACTCTGAAACTTGCCCTTGAATTGAGAGTAGCTAAACCAAATGGAAGAAATGACAAGACAAAGGAGCTGAACAGAAAATTTCAAAAAGCACTTTGAGCAGACAAAGTCAATTATTATAATGAAATATGCAAAGACTTGGAGATAGAAAACCAAAAGAGAAGAACACACTCAGCATTTCTCAGGCTCAAAGAACTGAGGAAAAAAAAAAAAAAAGCCTTGAGTTGCTGTATTGAACAATTCTATGGGCAATATATTGAATGATGCAGGAAACATCAAAAGAAGATGGAAGGAGTATACAGAGTCACTATACCAAAAAGAATTGGTTGATATTCATCCATTTCAGGAGGTGGCATATCATCAAGAACCAATGATATTGAAGGAAGAAATCAAAGCTGCACTGAAGGAATTGTCCAAGAACAAGGCTCCAGGAACTGAGCGGAGATATTTCAACAAATGAATGTCATGCTAGACACACTCACTTGGCTATACCAAGAGATTTGGAAAACAGCTACCTGGCCAACTGACTGGAAGAGATCCATATTTGTACGCATTCCAAAGACAGGTGATCCCACACAATGTGGAAATTATCAAACAATATCAATATCACACACAAGTAAAATCTTACTGAAGATAATTCAAAGATGGCTGCAGCACTATATTGACAAAGAATTTCCAGAAATGTAAGCTGGATTCAGAAGAGGATGTAGAATGGAGGATATCATAACTGTTGTCAGATGGAACGTGACTAAAAGCAAAAAATGCCAGAAAGATGTTTATTTGTGTTTTATTGACTATGAAAAAGCATTAGATTTGGATCATAACAATTTATGGATAACATTGAGAAGAAAAGAGATTCCAGAACACGTAATTGTGCTCACGAGGAACCTGTACATAGAGTAGGAGGCTGTTGTTTGAAAGAAAGAAAGGAATACTGCATGGTTCAAAATCAGGAAGGGAGTGTGTCATGGTTGTATCCTTTCACCATACTCATTCAATCTGTATGCTGAGCAAAGCTGGACTGTATGAAGAAGAGTGTGGCAGCAGGACTGGAGAAAGATTCGTCAACAATCTGCAATATGCAGATGACAAAACTTTTCTTGCTGAAAGTGAAGATGACTTGAAGCACTTACAGATGAAGATTAAAGACTACAGTCTGCAATATGGATTATATCTCAATATAAAGAAAACAAAAATCCTCACAAATGGACCAATAAGCAGCATCATGATAAATGGTGAAAAGATCTAAGTCACGCAAGATTTCATATTGGTTCCACAATCAACACCAACGGAAGCAGTAGTCGAGACATCAGACAAATCTGCTGGAAAAGACCTGTTTTAAGTTCTGAAGAGCAAAGATATCTCTTTGAAGACTAAGGTGTGCCTAACCCAAGCCATGGTATTTTCAATCACCTCATATGCATGTGAAACCTGGGCAATGAATAAGGAAGACTGAAGAAAAGTTGATGTTTTTGAGTGTGGCATTGGGGCAGAGTGCTGAAATAGCCACTCTATTAAAAGAACTAACAAATCTGTCCTGGAAGAAGACAAGCTGGAATGCTCCTTGGAAGCGAGAATGGCCAGATTTCATCTGACCTACTTTGGTTATGTTGTCAGAAGGGACCACTCCCTGGAAAAGGATATCATGCAAGGTAAAGGGAGGGTCAACGAAAAGTGGGAAGGCCGTAAATGAGGTGGATTGACACCATGGGTACACCAATAGGCTGAGGTATAGCAAGGATTGTGAAGCTGGCACAGGACTGGGCACTGCTTTTTTTCTGTTGTACATAAGGTTGCTATGAGTCAGAGCCAACTCATTGGCACATAACAACAACCACAAAAGCACAACATAAATGAAAGCATGACCTATTTTAAAAGATAATACACATATTTTAATTGATAATTAAAACTATCAGTTAGTGAACTCTCAGAATATGTTCTTCACAAATTAATCTCAATTCTCATGAAGAGCTTTGTGAAGCTGGTGAAGTATATATTATTATGTCCAGATTATAGATGAATCAACAGAGACTTACATGTGTAAAGATTTTGCCAAAATATTGTTAACAATTGGCCATTAGAACAAGGATTCAAACTCATTCTTGACTGATGCCTTCCTCTATGCTCTTATTCAAGGAAGATGTCCCATTAATAATATTCCATGAGGTGAATGTAAGCTACATCAAAAGTAACATGTCTTGCCAGATAAAACATCTTCAAACAAGGATTCTGGGCATATAGTGGGTAAAGTATTCAGCTGCTAACCAGAAGGTTGTTGTTATTGTTGTTATTTGCCATCGAGCCAGCCCCGACTCATAGCGACCCCTCCTTGGGTTTCCGAGGCAGTATCACTATGGAAGTAGGAATGCCCAACCTTCTTTCCGCGGAGTTGATCAGCTGCTCCATGAGAGGAAGATGAGGAAATCTACTTCTGTAAAGAGTTACAGCCTCAGAAACACAGGAGGAATAACTATGAGTACAACTTGATGGCAGTATTTTTTTGTTGTTGTTGTTGTTTTGTTTGCAAACAAGATAAAGAATAGTTATCCCCAGCTACTTGATGCCTGGTATGTTCAAGAACCAAGACTTTGTGACCACAAAATAAGCTCTCAGTTGGAAATTGCTACTAGGTCAAGGAAGAATAACTGAATGACTTTGTGGACACTAAGAACAAGGGTGGTCCCTGAAGTACATGCATTGAAAGGATTATTAAGTCTAAACCACTTCTTAGTTCTTAGCATAACTTGCAGTATGTTGTGATATCAGAATCTCCATGTTGCAGAAGAGAAACATTTTCTCTGGTACTATATTTGTACTCTGAATATTATTAATTGAAACTGGATAAGACTAGAATAAGCAGAAACCTATCGTATCTTTCTGGATGGGTTATTGATAGCTCAGAGGAGTATAACAATCAAAATGCAACATATTCAAAAGTCTGTTAGGATTTTCTTTTTCTATTTTTTTGGTAGAGGGAGAAAACGCAGACTGAGTCAATGGATAATCAAGAAAGACTCATTTTAATATGAGCACGTACCTCTAAAATATAGTTTAGTAAACTGAAGTAAAAAAGAAGGAGGCATCTAGAAGAGAACTATGGGGATTTTTGATATTTTTATCAGTGACTTGGATCATGATACAGGAGCCACCTTTCTCATATTTGTAGATGACACAGATTCAGGAGGATTATCTAATATATTTCATGACCATAGCAGGATTTAAAATCCTGATAGGCTGGAATGATGGACTGAAGTCAGTAAAGAATTTAGCAGAAATAAATAAAACATTCTCTGTTCCAGTTAAAAGTGTGTTATGGATGTTCAGGGAGTCCTTTCTCCAAAACAGCTCAAGGAAAAAGATTAGATGTTTAAGTTGGTTGTTTAAGAAATAAATTCTAAAAAAAAAAAAAAAAAAGAAAGAAGCAGCTAATAATTACAATACTGGCAGTGTACTAAAGGTATGTAATAGTAAGAGGGCAGTGTTTTCATTAGCTCCACGAGGGGAACAATTTTTGACTATTCTAATAACTTCTAAATTCCTAGCATATAGACATAGAACTGTGCATGATACATGGAATATGCTCAATAAATATTGTGCACAGAAATATCATGAAATTATTTTAGAATGGGATATATTGGAAAAAATCAAGAGCCACAGCTTCATTTTCAGCAGACTTGGACACAAGAACACAGGAATAGTTTGCATGGCACACTAAAATTAGGGGGGATCCAAATGAAGTTTACCAGGCTGGAGATGTCTGGGATAGAAAATATATCATCTAAGGCTGGTGGTTCAAATCCATCTTCTGAAGGAAGATTGGGCAATCAACTTTTGTATAGATACAACCTCAAAAACCCATGGAGGGGTTGCTATGAGTCAGAAATGACTCCACGGTAGTGAATTTTTTAAATAAACTATGGAAATAATGACGTTTAGTCCAAAAAGATTCAGGGAACATGATAAATATCTTCACATAAATAAATAACTTTCAAATGAAAGAGCAAACTTTCAAAAGATCTTGCACTAATGGTTCACTTAAAAAAAAAAATGCATTCTTTATAGGTAAAAAGGAATGTACCCATGACCACATATAAGTTTGACAGACAGTATTTCTACATACGTATTTGTATCCCTGAGCACTTGATTGTACTCATGAGGAATCTGTACCTTGA
>NW_006922350.1:350825-359193 GCF_000298275.1 Orycteropus afer afer
GACTCGACGGCACTTAACAACAACAACAACATAAGAATATCTGTATATATAAAAGATCTAATGAGACAAAGTTATAATAACTTCTTACCTACAGCCAAATACCCTGAGGGAGTGAATCATTGCACCCACAAGCTTGGGACCATGGTCATGGGGACATCAACCTCAATTGGCAAAATATATTACACAAAGACTTTGTTCTACATCCTACTTTGGTGAGTAGAAACTGAGGCCTTAAAATTTTATAAGCAGCCATCTAAGATGCAACAATTGGATATGTTTTAAAAAACTGGAATTTCATTATTTTTTTACAAAGAACGCATGCCTTTTACATTTACCAATAGCTCCCTCCCTCTTGGGAAGTATTTTCGTAAGTGCTGCTATGTCAAATTAAAATAAATAAATAACAATAAAAATAGCAAGCACATTTACAAAAAATATATCTTAGGGAAAGGGAGAGGTTGACAAACACAGAAAATGTGTGTTATATTTTATTGGAATCTCATGTGTATTTTATGGGAAAATAAAAGGCACCTTTGTATATATATATACTTTTTTCTTTATCTTCATGAATATAGTACACCTTTCTCATATACATATAAAAATTCTTCCCCTTAAAATGACATAGGTGTTCAGTAAGATCTCTCTTAACCCACTACTTAATCAATTAACTTGTCCACAAAATCTGACACTATCTTTATGTTATTTAAATTGTAAATGAGAATGAGAAGGAATTTATTACAACTCATAAAAGGGAAATAAAAGGATATATAAGTACAATTAAAGTTCTGTCTTAAGAGTAATAGTTAGGATTTGAATATTTTGAGTAATATGATATAACTTTTGGCTAAATTAAACCCATCAATGAATTAGCCCATAAAATGGAAATGATAAAGGCAAGTGTAAAACTAATCATGGTCTGAAAATCAACTTGATACTTAGAGATCTATTAATTACTATTAATTGGTATAATAATATAAATTATATTATTAATTTTTTAAAACTAGTTAAAGTTAGTGTGATGAAACATTCTTTAAGTTTTGGCATAGTTGTGTATCAAACAGCTGAAATTGGCAATTTCATATTGTTCAACATAATGCATCATCAGAGGTTGTATGGTTATTATCAGTTATTAAATTATAATTTAAGGAGCTACACAGGAAGATACAGTAAAAAAATTCATTATATATTTGAAAAGAAAGAAGTCACAAAGTCCATCCATAAATTATTTTTCATACAACTCAGAAATCTGAAAATAAGTAACAATGTACTTTATTAAATATGAATAAAATTAAAGTTAAACATTGAGTATGATAAGAAGAATATTTGAAGATGAAATTAGTAGAGGACAAGATTATTGAAATGAAGATAAGAAATAAAGTTTTTAAGAAGTTACTTGTGCATATTTATTTATATGTACTAAAATGTAAGCCATTGTGAATTCAATAGAGCTATCTACTATTTGTCAAAATCTTAAAACTAGTTTTAAATAGACTCAATAAACAAAATGAAGGTTGAGTTTACATGTGCAAATTTAAGATGACAAATAAATATTAAGTCATGCCTGGCATTTTTATAAAGATAGTGTTTCAGATCACTAAGTAGGAGCTTTGAAAATAGCTTATGAACTAATGAACCAGAGACCTCTGTCTGGAAAGCAAAAACAAACAAACAAACAAAAATATGGAGAGCAATGATGCAAACCATACCATAACTTCAATTGTTCAGAGAAACTAGGTAGCTAATTCTCATATAGTAGACATAGCATCAGTGGAAAACCAAAAAACAAAACAAAACTCACTGCCAATGAGTTGGTTTGACTCTTCCTTAGGTTTCCTAGGTGGGATCTCTATGGAAGTAGATTACCCAATCTTCCTTCTGAGGAATGGCTGTTGTTGTTGTTGCTGTTATGTGCCATCAAGTCAGACCTGACTCATAACGACACTTCCTTGGGTTTCCAAGACAGTATCACTATGGAAGTAGATTTCCCAACCTTCCTTCCAAGGAATGGCTGGTGGGTTTGGATCGCCAGCCTTCTGGTTAGCGTCAAATGCCTTAGGCACTACGCCACCAGAGCTCCCATTGGTGGAAAAGGAAAAGTAAATATGCAGATATCTCAGAAGTTGAGCTTTGAGAAAATATTTATTAGTATCTCCTCTGTGGAAAGCATCACTTTAATTGTTCATGATAGAGGAGTAAAGGAGGTAGATAAAGTCTCTATGATCATGGAAATTGTATTTTGTTAGTTGGAATAGGTTAAAGGTGGGGATACACTACTAAACCAAAAAGCAATAAAAAACGAACAAGATAATTTTACATAATGATCAATGAAGAATGAAAATCAAATGAGATGGGAAAAGAATATTTTGTCCTGGTGTTCCAACAATGTTTTAGAAAACAATAATAATGAAAATAATAAAACCCTAAACCCACAGCCATCGAGTCGGATCTAACTCATAGTGACCCATCCTTGGGTTTCTGAGGTGGTATCAGTACAGAAGTAGATTGCCCAATCTTCCTTCTGAGGAGTGGCTAGTGGGTTTCAACCACCAGCCTTGTGGTTGGCAGTCAAATACCTTAGGCACTATGTCACCAGAACTTCTAACTGTAATACTACTGTATTGTTAGAAAACAGTAGTGTTACAGTTTGTTTTCTAAAGACAGTCCAGCTTGACTTTAAGTACATTTAAGTGATTAGAAGTTATATTGTAGGAGGGATTTACTGTGTTTAAAGCAGCCATGAACTGTATTATAGATTAAAACCTAAGGCTTCTCCATTGGGTATTAAGCGTAATATATGTCTTAGTTCACACCTGGTCTTTGGATTGTATTCTCTAGGAGAGGGAAGATATGGGGAGACAGAGAGAGGCATTAGGAATTTTGTGGAATTGAAGAATAAAATGCTTAAACTATAAATTTTAAATGTCTTTTATCATTTGTCTTATTTAGACTATTTTGAGCTTTAATAAATCAATTTAATGTTTTCATCTCTATTATGTTCTAAGCACTATACTCAGTTTCCTAAAAAACACAGTGGTGTGGAGTCTTTTAGGGAATTTACAAATCAGTAGAAAGGAATGCCTGCTAATATTAGAGTAAAACAAAAACCATATGACAAATTCCAAGTGCAGAATTGTGGGTAGTTAGGTGAGGAAGAGACTGCATTGAGTTATGATTAAGGGGATCCCTGAGATGTTTCAGATTCAGGGAAAATTGAATATGACCTCAAAAATATTTCTGAACTATATGTATATAGTCAAACTGGAAATATGCTAAATTAAGCATGGGCCTTTGGAAGGATCACAAAGCACTAGTCACAATTGTTTAACTCAATGATATGTGAATATGGATGTAGAGTAAAATATGTTTTGAATATTTGGAATATGTGGCCAGCCAATATGGTTTTCTTTTTCTTATCTGAAGAATCTATCACTAAAAAAGTCATATATCTATTACCAAATTGGCTTCAAAGTTTTTGTCGAAGATGTTTCAGTACTGACCTTATAGATTCTACGATTAAGAATATGGGATAAAAATGTAAAATGTAACATTTTCACAAAAGCTATTGTATAACATGATCATGAAAATATCACTGAGGTGTACTATAAAATGAAAGACAACATTGAGAATCTTCACATTTGTTCAGCTCCTATGGGAAAGTTTGAAAAATGGCTTTGATGATTAAAGTCATTAGCTGATTAATGTTCCCATCTTTTTATTTTTTGACCCTCAAATCAGTGTCCAAAAAATAAGACCTTTACAACTCTAATGTACATATAAAGTGATTTATCAAGTTACATTAGTTATTAAAGGTAAAGTAACAACACAGATTTTAAGATAGCGATTAATTATGCTTCTTAACTTTTACTTAATTACATGTCCTAATTATGCAATTTCATGTACAGTACTTACACTAATTAGATAATTAGAATATGTGATTAGAAGTTGTTGCTGTATAGTAAAAGACCTTAAGAAAGAAGCACATAACTATCCAAGATTTTCTTAAATAAGATATTATGGTATTTTAAAAAGGTAAAAAAAAGTAGGTTAAAGTTAAGGGTAGTTTTTCAAGGGATCTATCCAGATCAAATTTCTGTAGAAACTTTCTTCAAAATGACAAAAGATAACTATATCTTTCATTTCATACAATGTTGGAATTCTAAAATGCTATGTAATATTTCTAATGATTATCAAGCACTTTGTTGAATACATAACATCTAGAATGTGATGGATAAGAAACCTTCAGCCAAAATATGAATTTTGCCTTACATTTTTATAGACATACCAATGCATCTCCATATATGCAAAGTTTAATCCTTGACATTTTATGAGTAATGTTTATAAAATATTAAACAATGATATATATAATCTTAGAGTAAGCTCTTGAAGATAGTATCAAAATATCTAAGCAACGATTACCAACTTTTCATGAAGAACCTGTGCCTTGACCAGGAGACTGTCATTCGAACAGAACAAGGGGACACTGCGTAGTTTAAAATCAGGAAGGGAGTGTTTCAGCGTTGTATCCTTTCCTCATACTTATTCAATCTATATGCTGAGCAAATAATATGAGAAGCTGGACTATATGAAGAAAAATGTGGCATCAGGATTGGAGGAAGAATCATTAACAACCTGAGATACACTGATGATACAACTTTGCTTGCTGAAAGTGAGAATGACTTGAGGTAATTACTGAAGACTGAGGAACACAGTCTGCAGTATGGATTACATCTCAATATAAAGAAGACAAAAATCCTCACAACTGGACCAATAAACAGCATCACGATAAATGGAGAAAAGAATGAGGTTGTCAAACAATTTGCATTGCTTTGTTGTACAATCAATGCCAATGGAAGCAGCAGTCAGGACATTAGATGACGTGCAGCATTGGGCAGGTCGGCTGCAGAGGCACTCTTTCAAGTGCTGAGGAGCAAGGATGTCTCCTTGAGGACTAAGGTGTCCTGACAGAGACCATGATATTTCCAATTGCCTCGTATGCATGTGAGAGCTGGACAATGAATAAAGAAGACCGAAGAAGAGTTAATGCTTTTGAGTTGTGGTGCTGGCAAACAATGCTGAGGGTACCATGGACTGCCAGAAAAACTAAAAGATCTGTCCTGGAGGAAGTGATGCCGAGATGCTCCTTTGAAGCTAGGATGGACAGACTTGGTCTCACCTACTTTGGCCATGTTGTCAGAGAGGACCATTCCCTGGAGAAGGATGTCATGCTTGGTAAGGTGGAGGGTCGACAACAGAGGGGAAGGCCTTCTACGAGATGGATTGACACAGTGGCTGTGACGATGGTCTCAAAGTGTAGCAAGGGTCATGGAGCTGGCTCAGGATCTGGCGGTGTTACGTTCTGCTGTGCATGGGGTCACTATGAGTTGGAAATGACTCAATGGCACTTAACAACATTATCAACTCTTGCTAAAGTCATAAGACAATTACTAAATGTGAAACTTTATAATGTTTAGATCAGGCTGATAACTCCTGAATATAACAATGAATCTTAAAATTACTAAAATTGTGAAAACTCCACAAGGTGTATTACACTAATGTGATGTGATATAAATTATATATTGTTGTTGTTATTGTTATGTACCGTCGAGTCAGACCCGACTCATAGTGACCCCTACTTGGGTTTCCCAGGCAGTATCACTATGGAAGTAGATTGACCCATCTTCCTTCCAAGGAGTGGCTGGTGGGTTTCAAATGCCATCCTTCTGGTTAGTAGTCAAGTGCCTTAGGCACTATGCTACCAGAGCTCCCCTATAAATTATATAAATTATATAGCACTGTAATAATGTAATTTTGCAAAAACAAAACACCGGGGTCTAGCCCCCAGATACTTGCATTACAGAGGTTCATGTTAAACTGTGCTGTGCAGTTGTAACCAGCTAAATCCAGAGTTTGAAAAATTTTAAGTGTATACAGTTAAAGGGAGCACTGGTGGCATAGTGCCTAAGGCATTAGACTGCTATCCTGATGGTTGGTGGTTCATATCCACCAGCCACTCCTTGGAAGGAAGATTGGACAATCTACTTCCATAGTGACACTACCTCGGAAACCCAAGGTAGCTATTAGTCAGATCCAACTGGCAGCAGTGAGTTTGGTTTTATAGATTTAATACAATTAAACAATACCAAAAATTATATGATATGCAGGAAAATGTATAAACTGGGATTGATTATAGACTAATAGAAGTTTAAGAGGAATATAAACCAAACCAAATATATATGTGAAACTTAGTTTGATCCTGATTTCATCATTAATTGTAGAAGACATTTTTAAGGTGATCAGGAAACATTAACAATGGAATAAACTCCAACCAACTCACTGCCCTTGAGTCGATTTCGACTCATAACAACCCCTCCTTAGGTTCTGAGGCAGTGTCTGTATGGAAGTAGATTGCCCAGTCTTCCTTCCGAGGAGTTGCTGGTGGGTTGGAACCTCCAGCCTTCTGGTTAGCAGTCAAATGCCTCAGGCACTACACCACCAGAGCGCAGGAAACCAATATACTAGGCGATGGAAGAATTTATTTAATTTCCCCCTTTGGTGTCTATTTTAAACTGTCCATAGTAGAATTACAAAAAAAAACTCATTTAGGCAATCAATAATTTATTAGAGCAGGTAGGCAATCCCCTCACCTATGAAGTAAAAACAAATTGAGGTTATCTCATGGAATATCTTTACATCCTATACATTGTGACTATTGAAACAAGTGTAAGTGATGATATTCTATGAATTCCTGGAATTCTATGTGATTTAGGTATACAGTGGACATGAATATATGAGGGACTACCTCAGAAGGAATATTTAAAACTTATTTTTATATCAGCTCTAATCTTGTCCTGTACTTATTTTTTTCCACAGAATTACAGGAAAATTGAATTACTTTGTTTTGAAATTAACCCTGAAGAGCTACAGAATTCTTGGACCACATTGACTTTTCTAGCTCATTAACACATAGGAAAAGACATTCGAGGAAAGAAACTTCAATTTGCAAATAAAACACTGATGAATGAAGCAATAAAATGGTAAGAAAGGCTATTTCCTTTCCATAGGGAAACACTCAGGGCCAAGTGTGCTCAAGTTTTATGCTAATATAAAATTGGTTCCAGCAAAGTACCCAATTTTATAATCTAACAAATTGGTGCCAACTTATTTAAGTAGTCTAAGACCAGAAAAGAACTAGAAAACTGTTTAAGGAACGTCTGTTTAGAAGAAAAGCCTGGAATCATTAAAAATGTATTCAGCAGAAGATAATTAGTAGGAATAAAATTAGCACTGATTTGATCTGAGAGATATGATTTCAATAAAAGTGACAATAAAGCAGCCACTCCTCCGAAGGAAGGTTGGGCAATCTACTTCCATAGTGATACTGCCTCAAAAACCCAAGAAGTAGTCACTATGAGTCAGATCCGAGTCAATGGCAGTGAGTTTTATGTAGCATAAGAAGGACAAGTCCTTCTTATCCTAGACAAATGAATGATTGTATTATTTACTATTGAATGGAATGAGTGAGGATGTATTTCTATAAACAAATTCAAAATTAAGGAAAATATTTCATTATTCTATATATAGAGTAACAGGAGAAATAAAAGAAAGAGATAAATAAAAGAAAATTTTTGACCAGATATGACACTTAGTCACTGATTTTTAAAGCAATATGAAGATTTTTGCCTCAGGAAACTCTACTCTGAGTGAAGCTATAGCAAGCAGAAGAGAGAAAAAAATATTTGAATTTTTGGTTATATGTAACTTTAGTGGCTGTATTTTTTTTTTCCTTTTTTGATTTTGTTATTAAAGAAAGGGAAAAAAAGTTATTAAAACAACAACAACAAAGTATTACCTTTACTTAATTGTTTCAAATAATACTAATAAGCATTTTGTGTGAGTGAAATTAAAACAAATTATTTTAAATTATACTCTTAGCTAGTTAATGTCACAGAAATAAGAACATTCTTATTAAAAAGAAGGCAAATGAGAGTTTTAAAAAAATATATCAATATATCAGTGCTAGTAATTCATTTTTTTATACAGAAAATACCATAGATAAACTCTACATGATGAGTTTCAACATGATTATAACTAACTAAACAATGATATATTTTTCTTAAAAAAATACAGATTCATACAAACAAGGGAAGCCATCTTCAATTTTATAGTTTCCAATTTATAAAAAAGGAGTATTTTAATTTAATATCTACAGTGAAAGCTAGCTACCTTTGACTGTTGAGGGTAGGTTTGACTGTTGAGTCAAGTTTGCATTCCTCTTTAAAACAAACAAGTAAATGAAGAAAACTGTTCCTTTACTGCTGGCTCCCTGAGGGAATGGCTGAGAGCCTTTGTTTATCTGTCAAACCACAGG
>NW_006922350.1:359488-361183 GCF_000298275.1 Orycteropus afer afer
GTAAAGAAACCCCCCCGGCTCCAAAGTTCACTTAGGAAAATATTATCTAGGGAGGATGCAAGGCTCAGGTATGTGGGAGACTTTTAGGAGTCGAGCAAATCTCCGATACGTGCTGAATCCAGATGGCTTTTGTGATGCGTGCTGAGTTCGGAGGAAGTTCCTTGATACCTGCTGAGACTGGAGGGCAGATAAAGGCCCTAAAGAGTCCAAAAGTTCTGTTAGTAATGCTGACAGTAAAAGGTTTCTGGTTAAAGATTTTCCTGGAGGCTACTAGAGCTCTCAGACTCACAGTGTGTGATCAGCAGAGATGTGATATTTTTCACCCAAATAATATGACTGATTCTTTCATGTTTACTAAAAATAAAAATTAAAAAGTAGACTACAGCTTTCTAAGGAATGCCATGCATAAATGTAGAAATGGTTATTAAAAAAAAACAGTTACTCCTTCCCTCCTTCTCTCCCTCCCTTCTTTCCTTTCTTCCTGTCCATTTCCTATCTTTCTAGTCTATCAATCTATCTAAATATTTATTCTACATTTTAAAGCACCAAATTTTTATTTTGTATGTAGCAAATATCTTTTACTTTGCTGCTTGCTTTTCTCTCTCTTTTTATTTGTTATCTATACAAGCACAGGGACACTGTATGGTTTAAAACCAGGAAGGAAGAACGTGAGGGTTGTTTACTCTCACCATCCTTATTCAGTCTGTATGCTGAGCAAAGAATGCGAAAAGCTGCACTATATGAAGAAGAACATGGCATCGGAATTGGAGGAAGACTCATTAACAACCTGCGACACAACTTTGCTTGCTGAAAGTGAGGATGACATGAAGCACTCATTGAAGAAGATTGAAGAATAAAGTCTGCAGTATGGATTACACCTCAATATAAAGAAAACAAAAGTCTTCACAACTGGTCCAATAAACAGATTCATGGTGGATGGAGTAAAGATTGAAGTTGTCAAGGATTTCATATCACTTGGTTCTACAATCAACACTAATGGAAGCCGCAGTCAAGACATCAGACTATGTATTGCATTGGGCAAATATGCTGCAAAAGACCTCTTTCAAGTTTTGAAAAGAAAAGATGTCTCCTTGAAGACTAAGGTTCACCTAACCCAAGCCATGATATTTTCAATTGCCTTGTATAGGAAGATTGAGCGATCTACTTCCGTAGATACTGCCTTGGAAACCCAAGGAGGGGTCGCTATGAGTCGGTTCTGACTCTAAGGCACATAACAACAGCAACAACAACATATGCATGTGAGAACTAGACAATGAATAAGGATGACCAAAGGAGAGTTAATGCTTTTGAGTTGTGGTTTGGAGAAGAATATCGAAATTACCATGGACTGCTAAAACAACTAACAAATCTATCCTAGAAGAAGGACAGCTGGAATTCTCCTTGGAAGTGAGAATGGCCAGACTTCGTCTCACCTACTTTGCTCATGTTGGCAGAGGAGAAGAATATCAGGCTTGGTAAAGTGGAGGGTCAAAGAAAAAAGGGAAGGTGCTCAAAAAGATGGATTGACACAGTGGCTGCAACAATGCATTCAGTTATAGCAAGGGCCATGAGGCTGGCACAGGAGCAGGCAGTGTTTCGTTCTGTTGTACATAGAGTTGCTATGAGTCAGAGACTTGCTGGTACCTAACAACAAGCACAACAACAATGCAAGCACAGAAGTTTTTTTTTTTTTTT
>NW_006922350.1:362503-363547 GCF_000298275.1 Orycteropus afer afer
AAGGCTGTAAATCTTTACTGAAACAGACTGCCTCAGGAGTAGCTTGTGAGTTCAAACCACCAACCTAATTGGTTAGCAGCCAAATTCCTTAACTACTACACTATCAGAGCTCCATAAGGTTACAATAGAGTTTGGAAATCCCCCCTACTCCCCGCAAATAAAACCAAACCAAACTTACTGCTGTCAAGTAGGATCCTACTCATAGCCATCTTTCGTTGGGTTTTTACCATATTAAGGTGTAATCACTATGGAAGTAGATTGCCCAATCTTCCTTCTCAGGAGTGGCTGGTGATTTTGAAACACCAGCCTTCTGGTTAGCAGTCAAATTCCTTAGGCATTACACCACCAGAGCTCCTTTTGAAAATCCCAGTGGAGGAATAAGGTAGTGGATGTGCTTTGCTAAGTAAGGAGATCTGATATATCTCTAAATGTAAGTCTTGCATCCACCCAGGTCCTGGTGCTATAGGGGGAAGAATTTCCTATGGAATCCATGGGCTTCTTGTCCTACTATGCTGGACCCAGGCAGGGTTTGCTCAGACAATACCTGAGCTTTGGGGCTGCTACCGCATTGCATGTAACACCACTCTCTCTCAGGTACTTAGAGTTCTGATGCTGTGATTGGCTAGTTTGACCACCCTGGCAGGCTCAAAAGGAGGCCTCCTAGAGACAGAACTCTCTCTGACTGCTGGTTGAGGAAGAGGTGCTGCTGAAAGAGACACGTGTCCCAGAAAGAGATGCAAGAGACATGCGTTGCTGAGTAAGACACCAAGGGACATGCACTGCTGGGGGAGAGACTGTGAGAGACTTGGCTGAGAGACGGTTGGCTGGGAGAGAGACTGAGCGCTTTTCCTGACTTGAATTGTAGCCTGGTGCTTCCCTAATAAACTCCATAATCTATGAGTTCTGTGCGGCCACTGCAGTGAAATATCGAACCCAGGAGAGAGGTGGTGGGTGCTTTGGGAGGAACGGTTGGTGAAAGGGCTGGAGGGAGGCAGCATGTCTGACCTTGCAGTAATAGGCCTTGTGCTATTGATGGTGATTCTG
>NW_006922350.1:368720-385555 GCF_000298275.1 Orycteropus afer afer
CGAATTATCGAACCCAGGAGAGAGGCGGTGAGTGCTTTGGGAGGAACAGTTGGTAAAAGGGCTGGAGGGAGGCCTTGCAGTAATAGGCCTTGTGCTATTGATGGTGATTCTGCCTTCCTCTTGTGGGATTAGAGGAGGTCAGAACATGTGGCCTCCTTGCTGTTTTTGCACCTTCCTTGGGTTTCAGAGGTGGTATCTCCACAGTAGATTGTTCAGTCTTCCTTCTAAGGAGTGGCTGGGAGGTTCTGCATGTCACTATAATGTCTCACAGAACTCACAAACTGTTAAGGAAACTGTTCATGCAGTTGTGGAGCATGGCATGTCCAAACTCCAAGGGTCAGATGTTGATCTGGAGGATTATTCTCACTCTCATGGTTGCTGGGCATGATGAATCCAAATCAGCCGGTCAGATGATTGGCTGTTTTTGGAAGTCCCAAGAACCAGGGGTCAGATGATGATGAAACAAATGCATGATCCAGAGAAAGAGAGAGTGAACTTTGTGAGAGTATTCATATATATTGCATGCTGACCATATCCTCAAGGAAACTAAGGGTGGTGACTTGAATCATAACTTCTGCTAAGGTGGTGACTCAAGATCTGTCCAACCTTAATCCTTCTTCATTAAGATAACAAAAAAGTCACTCCAAAATGGGACATAACCATAGGCATAAAGGATAGGATTTACAATACAACACAAAATGAAAGATTATGGATAAAAGGGACATTTTAAATAATTCACTGCACTGAGGGAATGTAATGAATTACTTAACATTTGTAGAATGCTATAGAGAATATACAAAACTCTGTACTATTCTACAAATCTAAAATAATTTCAAAATAAAACTTGAAAATATATTTTAAGTCTACCACTAGACAGTTTAAATTCAATTGGTTTAAACTGAGACTAGAAAGGATATTTTACTTTCATTTAATAAATAAACTGGTATTTTAAAAAATACATACAAACCAAGTCAAAATTAAAAATACTTGTCATTGCCTTCAATAAAATGATTACTCTTCTGGTTACCTAATGCTGCTCTGACAAGAATATACCACAAATGGGATGGCTTGAACAATAGGAGTTTATTCTCTTACAGTTTGGAGGCTTTAAGTTCAAGTTCAAAGTGCAGGCTCTAGGGGCTGGGTGAAAGTCCCTCAGCCTTGGGCTTCAGCTCTGCCTCCAGCTCCCAGCCCACTGAAGCTAGAGGCTTTTCTTCACTCAGCTGCTGGCTGCTGAGGCTGAGAAGTCCAAGGTTGACAGATAAAATGGCACAGTCCTGATGTTACCAGAGCACACAGCAGGGCATTAATATAAGTCCATTGTAAGTCCCAAGGTCGGCAGAGCATAGCAGGCTGCTGAGCAACGACACGGCTATATGCAGGGTCCAAGCATGCCAAAGGCTAGAGACCATTCTCAAAGCTGCTTCTTATATACAGGAAGCAGTCCACATAGCCAAAGCAGCTATTCAGCTGCTTGTGGTAGATGCCACCATAGAGCTAATTGCTAGTCTTATCATGGGGAATAACTACCACCAGCTGCCCAGCCACTCAACCAGGCCTGACCAAGTTGACACACAAACATGTTGTTGTTGTTGTTGTTGTTGTGTGCCGTCGAGTCGGCCCCGACTCATAGCGACCCCTCCTTGGGTTTCCGAGGCAGTATCACTACGGAAGTAGGATTGCCCAACCTTCCTTCGGAGGAGTGGCTGGTGGGTTTGAACCGCCAGCCTTCTGGTTAGCAGTCAAGTGCTTTAGCCACTATGCTACCAGAGCTCCCACACACAAACATAACCACCATAACCACCACAATTACCAAACCAAAAACCAAACTTATTACCGTATAGACTCGGATCCTACTCATAGCGACCACTCCTTGGGTTTCCAAGGCAGTTTCTCTACAGAAGTAGATGGTCCAATCTTCCTTCCAAGGAAGATTTGAACCACCAGCCTTGTAGTTAGCAGTCAAGTGCCTTAGGCACTGCACCACTAGAATTGCCATTTCCCTTAAATATTTTAGTAAGAAGAAACATTAAAAAAAAAAAAAAAAAGAAAAGAAAACGCACTGCCATCGAGTCAATTCTGACTCATAGCAACCCCCTTCAGGTTTCTGAGGCAGTAAATCTTTGTGGAAGTAGATTGCCCAGTCTTCCTTCTGCAGAGTGGCTGGTGGGTTTGAACTGAGAACCTTCTGGTTAACATTCAAATATCTTAGGCACTATACCACCAGAGCTGTTT
The DNA here is from genome assembly GCF_000298275.1 of Orycteropus afer afer. Taxonomy (NCBI): domain Eukaryota; kingdom Metazoa; phylum Chordata; class Mammalia; order Tubulidentata; family Orycteropodidae; genus Orycteropus; species Orycteropus afer. Next base: position 370,956 of record NW_006922350.1, read on the forward strand.
AGAAGAAACATTATTCCTTATTAATGATCAGGAAAATGGTGAATACTATGTTATACCATATGTAGATACTGATTAGGCCCTGTTCATTCAGGTATCCTGCTACTTAAAAAAAAAGCTATCCTCAGCCCTAGCTACATGGCAGCATATTAAGATTTTCTGGAAGTTCCCTGTCATCCATATACTGCTTGTAACAGTTGGGGTTGTATGTCAACTTGCTGGACCACGATTCTGAGTAGTTTAAGCTGTTGTGAAGTGGTTATCCTCAGGATGAGATCAGATGTATATGCTTTGAGCAGCCAATCAGTTGAAAGGGAATTTCCATAAGGGTGTGGCCTGCTTCCAATATATATATGGAAATCCTGGAAAAATTCAGGAACCCTCTGTGGATCTGTATACTGTTGTGCTGTCTACAACTGTCCTGTGAGTGAACAGTCCACCATTTCACCTTGTGACCTTGGATTTGTCACCCACCAAAGTCAGACGCCTCCATACTGCCTCCAATTTTGAGCTCGTTAGCCCCAAATCTATTCTTCAGATGGTCTGTAAATTCAAGTGGGATGTGATGAAGTTCGTGCATTAGTTCTCATTCTGCTGTTTTAATTTTCAACTTGAACTCACATATGAGCTATTGATAGCCTGTTCTACCATCAGCTCTTGGCCTTTTAAATTTACAGTTGAGTAAATTTTGACAGATGTAGTAAACTGTTGACTATAATCCCAATCAGGGTATAGAACATTTCCATCACAAGAGTTCTTTCTGCTTTTTTTTTAAATAAAATTCTCAAGCAAACTCTCACTCCCTGCAGCCCAGGGAAGAGTTGGATTCATAATTAATATGCTCTCTATAATGATTGATTGTTTTTATCCTATTCTAGAATTTCATATCAAGGAAATAATATGAGATGTATACTTTTGTGTCTTACCTCTTTTACTCAGTAGAAACATGAAGTTTGGTATATCAGTTGTTCACATCATTTTTATAGACTTCTGAATTGCATCTAGTTTTGGAGTGGTTATTGTAAGTTACGTAACTGTAAACATTTTGCATTAATCTTTGTGTGGTCATATTTTCTGTTTTTTCATTACCCTTGGATAAATGAACAGGAGTGACATTAGTAGTTTGCGTGGTAAATAGAAGGAGTTCTGATGGTGCAGTGGCTAAAGCACTGGGCTGCTTAACCATGTCACTGGTTTAAACCTACCAACTGTTCTGTGTGACAAAGATGTGGCAGACTGCTTCTCTAAAGATTTACTGCCTTGGAAATTCAATGAGGGTTGCTATGAGTCATAATCTACTTGATGACTGTGGGTTTGCTATATATATTTTTTTTTCTAAGTATCTTTATATATTCTGGAGATATATATATAATTTCCTCCCAGTTAGTAGCTTGCCTTTCCATTCTCTTAACATGTTTCATGCTTTTTTTTTGACCTACATATTTAATTTTTCTAGGTATACACATTTTGTGGAATTAAAACTAAGGCTGTGTGTGAACTTGGTTGAGTCATGATTCTTTGTGATTTGGCATACCTCATGATGAGTTCTGCTATGAGCAGACCATCAGTTGAAAGGTAGTTTCCTCAGGGGTGTGGCATGCCTCCAATAAATATGGACATTCTTACCAAGGTTTTAGCTTTTTGCTTGACCTAGATTCTGCATCTGGCTCATCATTATCTGACCTCTTGTTCTATATGGTAAGCCACTTGAACCAGTGACTTACCATATTGCCTGCTGATCTTGGGACTGTTGCTTTTGCAGTATGAGAGCCAGCAGCCTACATCTTGTTTGATTGTCTTGCATTAGTCACTTTCCACAGCCAGGAGCATGCTATATCACCTGCTTATATTAGGCCATTAACCCCTGCAGTTAACTGAGCCAGGAGAAGTCTCCAGCCTGATGTCTGACCCAAAGACTTGGGACTTGCCAGCCTCTACAATCATACAAGCCATTTCCTTAACATAAACCTCTCTCCATGTGTGTCTGTATGTGTATATCTATCTATCTGTCTATCTATCTATCTATCTATACATACATACATGCACACATACACACATACATTGGGCAATCTACTTCCGTAGTGATACCACCTTGGAAACCCAAGGAGAAGTTGCTATGAGATAGATCCGAGTCAATGGCAGTGAATTTGTTTTTGTGTTGGTATATATAGCATAGTGGCTAAGACACTTGCCTGCTAACCAGATGGCTGGTGGTTCAAACCCACCAGCCACTCCTCAGAAGGAAGGTTGGGCAATCCTACTTCCGTAGTGATACTGCCTCAGAAACCCAAGGAGGGGTCGCTGTGAGTCGGGGCCGACTCGACGGCACATAACAACAACAACAACATATATATATATATATATACTTCACTGATTTTGCTTCTGTAGAGGACCCAACATAAGAAATGCAATTTATCTTAAAAAAAAAAGAAAAAATGAGGCGTCCAAGTGAGGAGCAAAGAGATCATATGGCGAAGATTAGTATCTTAAGATAACTACACAAAGTCTCTCAAATATTCCTCTATATCTTTTCTATTTTCTTTTATTTCCATTTGCTCTTAATCACTAACAACCTACTTTCCAAAAGTCACAGTCAATATTGACGTCACTTACTAGCCTGATAGTCTGAGTATCATATGCCACATTGCATAATCATATATGCCAATATAATCAAAGACTTAATGAAACTCAATTAAATTGTCTGTGCTGTAGCTCTTCAGGTATCTTGTCTCTTTATTATAGAAGTCAATCTCATTTGTTAAGCCTTTTATAAGTTAAACCTTTTACAAGGAGTATTTAGTTAATGGATGTTTAATTGAGATCTTGGTAAAATAAATAAACTCTTTTCTTTTATTCTAAATTATTTAACTATTCTTTTTTTAATTTATTAATTATTGTTATTTTCTAATGTGTACTGTGTAAAATAAAAGCTAGGTTCATTTTGCTATCTTGAGAAACATCATATGTACACAGAAGGTCTTTAAACATACCTGCATTTTAAATAATAAGTATAAAATGAATATCCATGTATCCACTTCTACAAGAAAGACAACACTTCAAGCACCCTTGAAGCTTTGGTAGATCCCTTTACCCAAAAGCATTCTACCTGAAGAAATAATCACTCTTCTAATGTCTGTGATAAATACATCCCTTGCTTTTCTTTGCCATTTTATAGAGCACAAATCAATAAACAATGTTCTTTGGCTTTATCTGCTTTTTAATTCTATATGAATGAGAGCATACTATAAATAATTGTGAGCTTTGGTTATTGTGGTAAACACTGGGAGCTCATTTCACATTGTTGCATACTGCTCATTTATTTTTCTGTACAACTTTAGAAAATTTTAATATAACAAATTTTTTTTACTCTATGCAAACACTTCCAACTTTGGACTAATTTGAAGGGGAAAAAAAGCTGCAACAAAACATTTTTGTACATCTTCTGATGCATATTAGAAAACAATTTTCTAGAACATGTATACTGTTTTAGTTGTTAAACAGTCTCCTGTGGTTCATGGCAACCTTAAATGTATAATAGCAACAAAAGTTGTCCAGAATTGCCCCATCCTCCTGACCTTTGATATGTTTAAGCTAATTTTTTAATTAGATATACTAAGTTGTTTTTTTTTTTTATAAGATGCATGTTACTTAAAATGTCCTAAATAATTTTTCCAAAAGCTGTATAGTATGCATTTCCAATAGTATCTACATTTTCTCATTTGTTTAAATTGGCATTTTCAGATTTGTTAAAATATTTGTTAAGTCCTCAGGTTACTAATGAGTTTAAACACTTCTCACGTGTATTTGAGATACTTTGATTTACTCTTTTCTAGTTTGTATGTATATATATACTTTTAAATTTATCTTGATAAGAAGCTCTGGTGGCATAGTGCTTAAGGCATTTGCTAACCAGAAGTCTGGAGGTTCAAACCCACCAGCCACTCCTCGGAAGGAAGGTGGGACAATCTACTTCTGTAGTGATACTGTCTTGGAAACCCAAGGAGGGTAGCTATGAGTTGGTTTTGACTCCATAGCAGTGCGTTTGGTTTTATAAAGCATATTTGATCAATGAAAAGTTAAATATGTCTTCAAATGTGATCAATATTTAGGACTTTCTAGTTTATCTCTGTCTTATTAGATTTATATAGTTCTATATACTTAGAGCTTATAATTTCCAAAAGATCTTAAGAATCTCTGAGCATTGTGTTAAGGTTTAGGAGATACAGTGGAAAACAAAGAGAAAAATAGAAGATCCATTAATAATCAGAATATGGAATGCATAAAGTATGAATCTAGGGAAAATTAGAAGTTATAAAAAATTAAATGGAACAAATAAAGAACATTTTCCGATGCATTAGTGCTAAATGGACTGGGTTGGGCCATTTTGAATTAGACAACCATAAGATTTATTACACCGGGAATGAAAAATTGAAGAGGAATAACATGGCATTCATCCTCACAAAGAATGTTTCAAGATCTATTGTGAAGTACAATGCTGTCAGTGATAGGATAATATCCTCCACATGCCTATAAGGAAAATAAATTAATACTGCTATTATTCAAATTTATATACTAACCACCGAAAGCAAAGAAGAAGAAAATGATTTTTACCAACTTCTACTGTCTAAAATTGACCAAACTTGCAATCAAAATGTATTGATTATTACTGGTGATTTAAACATAAAAGTTGGAAACAGAGAAGTTTCACCGGTAGTTGGAAAATACAGCCTTTTGCTAGAAATGACACTGGAGATCCCATGGTAGAATTTTGCAAGACCAATGACTTACTCATTGCAAATACCTTTCTTAAATAATCTAAACAGTTGCTATATGCATGGACTTCACCAGGTGGAGTACACAGAAATCAGATCAACTACATCTGGGAAAGAGATGTTGGAGAAGCTCAATATCTGCAGCCAAAACAGGCCAGGAAGTGACTGTGGAACAATCTATCAACTGTGTATATCCAAGTTCAAGTTGAAGCTAAAGAAAATTAAAAGAATTCAATGACAGTCAAAATGTGACCTTGAGTATATCCTCCTGAATGTAGAGAATATCTAAATAATAGACTTGATGCATTGAACACTAATGACTGAAAATCAGAGGAATATCATACATGAAAAAAAGAGAGGAAAGAAAGAAAAGACCAAAATGGACATCAGAAGAGACTCTGAAGATAGCCCTTGAACAGAGATTCCAAAACCCACTGCCATAGACTCGTATCCAACTCATAGTGACCCCTCCTTGGGTTTCCGAGGTGGCATCTCTATGGAAGAAGGTTGCTCAACTTTCCTTCCAAGGAGTGGCTGATGGGTTTGAACCACCAGCCTTCTGGTTAGCAGTCAAATGCCTTAGACACTACACCACCAGAGCTCCCTGAACAGAGGTTAAGTAAAGCAAATGGAAGAAATCAGAAGATAAAAGAGCTGAACAGAAGATTTCAAGAGCAACTCGAGAAGACAATGTCGAATATTACAATGAAATGTGTGAAAACCTGGAGCTAGAACATGAAAAAGAAAGAATGTGCTCGACATTTCTCAAACTGAAAGAACTGAAGAAAAAAAATCAAGCCTCAAGTTGCAATATTGAAAGATTCCATCTGCAAAATATCGAATGATGCCGCAAAAATCATAAGAAGATGGAATAAATACACAGTCACTGTACCAATAGGAATTGGTCAATATTCATCCATTATAGGAAGTGGCATACATCAAGAACCAATAGTACTGAAGGAAGAAGTCGAAGCTGTACTGAAAGAATTGGCCAAGAACAAGGCTTCAGGTATTGACAGAATACTCACTGATGTTTCAACAAATCAATGCCGTGCTAGAGGCACTCACTCAGCTATGCCAAGAAATTAGGAAGACAAGTATCTGGACAACTGACTGGAAGAGATTCATATTTGTACCATTCCAAAGAAAGGTGATCCCACAGAATGTGGAAATTACCAAGCAATATTATTAACATCACATGCAAGCAAAATCTTGCTGACAATAATTCAAAAATTGTTGCAGCAGTATGTTGACAGAGAACTTCTGGAAATGCAAGCTTGATTCAAAAGAGTATGTAGAATGAGGGATATCATTGCTGATGTGAGATGGATCAGGGTTTAAAGCAAAGAATACCCGAAAGATGTTTACTTGTGTTTTAATGATTACACAAAAGCATTTGATTGTGTTGTTAGATGCTGTTGAGTCATCTTCAACTCATAGTGACCCTATACACAGCAGAATGAAACACCAAGAGGTCCTGTGCCAGCTCCTCAATCCCTGCTATACTTGAGCCCATTGCCATAGCCACTGTGTCAATCCATCTGGTTGAGAGCCTTCCCCTCTTTCGTCAACCTTCCACCTTAACAAGCATGACATCTTTCTCCAGGGAATGGTCCCTTCCAATAACATGACCCTAGTAGCTGAGACGAAGTCTGGCCATTCTCACTTCCAAGGAGCATTCTGGCTGCACTTCCTCCAGGACAGATTTGTTAGTTCTTTTAGAAGTCCATGGTGCTTTCAACATTCTTTGCCTGCACCACGACTCAAAAGCATCAATTCTTCAGTTTTCCTTATTCATTATTCAGCTTTCCATGCATATCAGGTGATTGAAAATATCATGGCTTGTGTCAAGCACACCCTAGTCATCAAGGAGACATCTTTGCTTCCCAACACTTGAAAGAGATTTTTTCAGCCAACATGCCCAGTGTTATACATCACTTGATGTCCTGAATGCTGCTTCCACTGGCATTGATTGTAGAATGAAACAATGTGAACTCTTTGACAACCTCAATCTTCTCTCCATTTATGTGATGCTGCTTATAGGTCCAGTTGTGAGGATTTTTGTTTTCTTTACATTGAGATGTAATCCATACTGCAGACTGTATTCTTCAATCTTCATCAGTAAGTGCTTCAAGTCATCTTCACTTTTAGCAAGCAAAGTTCTGTCCTCAGCATATCGGAGGTTGTTAATGATTCTTCCTCCCATCTTGATGCCATGCTCTTCTTCATATAGTCCAGCCTCTCGGATTATTTTCTCAGCATATAGATTGAATAAGTATGGTGAAAGGATACAACACTGACATACTCCCTCCTTGATTTTAAACCATGCAGTGCCCCCTTGTTCTGTTTGAATGACAGCATCCTGGTCTATGCTCAGGTTCCTCATGAGTATGATTAAGTGTTCTGGAATTCCCATTGCTCTCAATGTTATCCACAATTTGTTATGACCTACACAATCAAATGCTTTTCCATAGTCAATAAAACACAAACATCTTTCTGGAATTCTTTACTTTGAGCCAAGATCCGTCTGACATTAGCAATGATATCCCTTGTTCCATGTCCTCTTCTGAATCTGGCTTGAACCTCTGGAAGTTCTCTGTCAATATACTGTTGCAACTGTTTTTGAATTTCTTCAGTAAGATTTTACTTGCATGTGATATTAATGATATTGTTTGATAATTTACACATTGTGTGGAATCACCTTTCTTTGGAATGGGTACAAATATGGATCTCTTCCAGTCAGTAGGCCAGATAGCTGTTTGACAAATCTCTTGTCATAACTGAGTAAGTGCCGCTAGTAGGGCATCTGTTTGTTGAAACATCTCAATGGGTATTCCATCAATTCCTGGAGTCTTGTTCTTTGGCAATTGCTTCAGTGCAGCTTCAATTTCTTCCTTCAGTATCATTGGTTCTTGATCATATGCCACCTCCTGACATGGATGAAGATTGACTAGTTCTATTTGGTACAGTGACTCTGTGTATTCCTTCCATCATCTTTTGATGCTTCCTGTATCATTCAATATTATGCCCATAGAATCTTTCAATATTGCAATTAGAGGCTTAAATTTTTTCCTCAGTTCCTTTAACTTGAGAAATGCTGAGCTGTTCTTCCCTTTTGGTTTTCTAACTCTAGGTCTTTGCACATTTCATTATAGTAATTGGCTTTGTCTGCTCCAGCTGCTTTTTGAAATCTGTTCAGTTTTTTATCTTGTCAGTACTTCCATTCGTTTTGGGTACTCTCCACTCAAGAGCAAGCTTCAGAGTCTCTTTCATCATCCATTTCAGTCTTTTCTTTTTTTCATGTCTTTTTAATGACCTCTTGGTTTCTTCATGGATGATGTTCTTGATGTCTTCCCATAACTCTCTGGTTTTTGGCCATTGGTGTTCAATGCATCAAATCTATTCTTTAGATGCTTTTTAAATTCAGGAGGGATATATTCAAGGTCATATTTTGGCTCTCATGGATTTGTTTTAATTGTCTTCCACTTCAAGTTGAACTTTAATATGAACATTTGATGGTCTGTTCCACAATCACCTCCCAGACTCATTTTGGCTGAAGATATTGAGCTTTTCTATCACCTCTTACCACAGATGTGGTCAGTCTGATTCCTGTGTATTCCATCTGGTGAAGTCCACAAGTATAGCTGCCTTTTGTATTACTGAAAGAAGGTATTTGCAATGAATAAGTCATTAGTCTTGCAAAATTCTATCATGTGATTTCCAGCACTATTTCTGTCACCAAGGCCAAAGTTTCCAACTGCCAGTGATTCTTCTTGGTTTCAAACTTTTGCATTCCAGCCACCAGTGGTAATTAAGACATCTTGATTGCATGTTCAGTCAATTTCAGACTGCAAAAGTTGATAAAAATCTTCAATTTCCTCATCTTTGGCATTGGTGGTTGGTGCATAAATTTGAATAAAAGTCGTATTAACTGGTCTTCCTTGTAGATGTATGGATATTATCCTATCACTGACAGCATTGTACTTCAGAACAGATCTTGAAATATTATTTGTGATGATGAATGCTACACTATTCCTCTTCAAATTGTCATTCCTGGTAAGTAGATCACATGATTGTCTGACTCAAAATGGCCAAAACTAGTCCATTTCAGCTCACTAATGCTGTCACTATTGATATCACTAGGATATCAATCTTTATGCATTCCATTTCATTTTTGACAACTTCTAATATCCTAGATTCATACTTCATACATTCAATTTTCCAATTATTAATGAATGTTTGCAGCAGTTTCTCCTCAATTTGAGTTGTGTCACATCAGTAACTGGAGATCTCAAAAGCTTTACTGTATCCATATCAGTAAGGTTGGTTCTACTGTGATGATGCAGCACTTTCCCAGACCTATTTATTTTGACAGCCTTCCAACCTAAGTGGCTCACTGTCCTGCACTGTATCAGTGTTTCTGAGTTGTTCATATAGTTACCTAGTATTGCAACAGACAGTGTTTCTCTGCTATTCATAAGGTTTTCCCTGACCAGCTTTTGAGAAGTGGATGGTTTCCTCTTTCTTCCTAGTCGGTCTCAGTCTGCAAGCCACATCAAAACCTGTGCACCATGTGCAACCCCATTGGCATTTGAAACACTGGAGGTTCAGCCTTCAGCTTCACAGGAACATGCTACCAGAGCATGACAAACTGACAGACAAGTTTGTTTCCCTTAACTGTTCGAAACTTCTCCACCCTCCCCTTACCAGGATTCCTGCTGCTTGCTCACTCTGTCCTGGACTCCTTGGCTTTCTTTTCCTTTCCACTTCAAGTTTCCTGCTGCTTGGTGGTTGGGGCCTGAGTCCCTCTCCTTACCTAGATCCCTCTGCTGCTTTTTCTTTCTCTCCTGGATGCCCTGGCTTTCCTTTCCTTTCCCTCCATTTTTCCTGCTGCTTGAGAGTTGAGGCCTACATGCCTCCCCTTACCTGGATGCCTCTACCGCTTCCTTGTTCTGTCCTGGATGCCCTAGCTTTCCTTTCCTTTCTCCTTTGATTGTGTGTATCATAACAAATTACAGATAACATTGAGAAGAGTGGAAATTCCAGAACTTTTAATTGTGCTTATGAGGAAACTGCACATAGACCAGGAAGCTGTTGTTCGAACAGAACAAGGGGATACTGCATGGTTTATAATCAGGCAGGGAGTGTGTCAGGCTTGTAGCTTTTCACCATACTTGTTCAGTCTGTATGCTGAGCAAATAATCTGAGATGCTGGACTGTATGAAGAAAAACATGGCGTAAGGATTGGTGGGAAACTCATTTTCAACCTAAAATACCCAGATGACACAACCTTCCTTGCTGAAAGTGAAGATGACTTGAAGCACTTACTGATGAAGATTAAAGATTACAGTCTACAGTATGTATTGCATCTCAACATCAAGAAAGCAAAAATCCTCACAACTATATCAATAACCAGCATCACAATAAATGGAGAAAAGGTTGATGCTGTCAAAAATTTCACATTACTTGGTTCCATTATCAACACCAATGGAAATAATAGTAAAAAAAAAATCACATAACAGATTGCACTGGGAAAATCTACTGCAAAAGACTTCTTTAAAGTTCTGACGATCAAAGGTGTCTATTTGAAGACTAAGGTGAGCCTAACCCAGGCCATGGTATTTTCAATCATCTCATAGGCATGTGAAAACTGGACAATGGATAAGGAAGACCAAAGAAGGGTTGGTGCTTTTGAGTTGTGGTGTTGGTGAAGAATGCTCAAAGTACCATGGTCTGCTAAAAGAACTAACAAATCTGTCCTGGAAGACATGCGGCCAGAATGCTCCTTGGAAGCAAGACTGGCCAGACTTAGTCGCATCTACTTTGGTCATATTGTCAGAAGGAGCCATTCTCTGGAGAAGGATACCATGTATGGTAAAGTAGAGGGTCAAGGAAAATGGGAAAGGCCCTCAATTAGATGGATTGATACAGTGGCTACAATGATGGGCAAGGATTGTGAGGCGTGGCCAGTACTGACAATGTTTCATTTTGTTGAATTGGAGCTGACTTGATGGCACCTAACAACAACAACAACATGGGGATTGAATTTGATTGTTAACAAATTTGAGCTGATATTCTATAAAGTTAAGAAATAAAAATACTAAAAATATATGTAAAGTAAGAGAATTATCTAAATACATTATGACTAGTTTGGGATATTTTCATGGAAAATGAATGTTTTAAGTTAAGTGTGAATCTGCCAGTAAGTCTTACTGAATATTAGTCAAATATACAAGATCATTTGAAGTAGCTGAAAAAGGTAACTTAAAGGGGAAAGTATTGTAACATCCTAGTTTCCATATCCAGTGTATATCAAGAGATGAGATTATCACAGATAAACACAGATAAATAATAATCAAATAGAAGAAAATATAAATTAACTTTTTATGTATGATGTGAGTTTATGAAAAAAAAATCAGAAATGGCCTATTGCAGAGTGGTGAATTGTTTTAAAATGTTTTAGTCATCATGATCCTGTAACTTCCACAGAATGATTTGGTGGAGCTGCACAAATAAGTTGTTCGTGAACCACCAATATGATTAGGCAGCTAGCTAATAATGCAAATAAGATACATGGAAACCTTGTAGTGGATTATTGACTTTTGCGATAGTGCTTGGCTTAAAACATAGAAAGAGAAGGCCATCTCCTTATCATCAAGAAGAAGAGCCAGGAGCAAAGTGTCCATTTTAGTCTCAGAGCCTCTGCACTGAGAACTTTCTAGATCCAGGAGAGAGAGAGCAGTAATAGTATAAGCAACAGTGGTGTAAGACAACGTTAACCAGAATACTGGCACACGATGGCACAACAGGCTTTCCAGCCCACAGAGTGAAGCAGTACAGTTTGTTTCATGGTCTATGGTGCATAAGAGTAGAGAGCTTTCTGATAGGATGCTGACTGGAAGACTGGGATATCTCTGGGCTCTTGTTGGCAGAGCTAAATTCACTGACCCACAAAATGAAAGAGATTAGCACTTTCTGGCAGAAGGCTTCCTGGTGGAGTGGAGTGCCATGTGGCATTTATCAATGTAGCCTAAAATGTTTTGTAACACTTGCTATAGTAGAGAAGTAATCATGCTGAGGGCTATGTGCTGAGGTCTGATGTAGCGCCTGCCAGAAGGCACAGCCAGGAAGAAGCTGTCCTGATGGTAGAACTTTGTTCTGAATTGTACCTGTTATCTCCAAGTTGATACTTTTTGAATTATAACCTTTGCTTCTCTAATAAATCTCATAATTGTGAGTATGATCTATAAGTTTTGTGTGACTTTTGCAACAAATTATTGAACTCAGCAGAGAGGTAGAGAGTGCCATGGAAGGACATCTCAGTGTCAGAAAAAGTTTGGAGAGTGGAGTCATATCATTGTAGTTAAAGTTATAAGTCAACTTGGTTGGGTTGTGGTTTTGAGTGGCCTGGCAGCTGGATGTAGTTATTCACCATGATGAGACTGATAATCAACTCCATGGTGGAGTCACTTGTGAGCATCTAAGTAGCTACTTTCAGGGTGCATCTACTTCCAGTATATAAGAAGCTTTGAGAAAGGTCTCTAGGTTTTGGTACATCTGGATCCTGCATTTGGCCAAGTCTTCATCTCTAGGGGCTTGCCATGTTGCCGGCCAGTCTTGGGATTGGTCTGCTGTGTTGTTGTTAATCTTGTAACTGTGCCATTTTGCTTGTTGGTCTTGGGCTCTTCAGCCTCAGCAGCCAGAAGCTGCATGAGACAGAAAAATCCTCCAGTTCTAGTGGGCTTAGAACAAAAGACAGACTTGAAGCCCAAGGTCAAAGGTTCTTTACCCAGCCCCAAGAACATGCACTGGAATTCAGAGTTCTAGCATCCTAAACTGTAAGAGAATAAATTCCTGGTTGTTAAAGCCATCCACTTCTGATATTGCTGTTATAGCAGCATTAGAGAGCCAAGCTCTACCTAAGCTCTACCTCATAGGAATCAGCCTTGGGCTGATGTTGGTGGTGAGTATCCTCCCCCATCATGAAGTTAGATGAGTTATTACATCACACAATTTTTATAGTGTAAGATGATAGACATTTATCTTTTTAAATGTTTGTAAGAATTGGATACATTTGAATTATGATTTTAGTGAAGAATACTGAACATGCCATGGACTACCATAAAAATGAAGAAATCAGTTTTTTTAGTTTCCATCCACTTGGTTTTGACTCATAGTGACCCTGCATATACAGAACAAAACACTATCTGGTCTTATACCATTCTCACAATCCTTGCGATGCTTGAGCCATCATTGCAGCCACTGTGTCAATCCATTTCATTGAGGGTTTTCCCCTTCCTCCCTGACCTTTTATTTTACCAAGACTTATATCCTTCTCCAGGGAATGGTCCCTCCTGACAATGTGGTTAAAGTAGGTGAGGCAAAGTCTGGACATTCTTACTTCCAAGGAGCATTCTGGCTGCACATCTTCTAGGATAGATTTGTTCATTCTTCTGAAAGTCCATAGTATTTTCAGTGTTTTTTGACAACACCACAATTCAAAGGCATCAACTCTTCTTTGAGCTTCCTTATTCATTGCCCAGCTTCACACTCAAATGAGCAATTGAAAATACCATGGTTTGGGTCAGGAAAACCTTATCCTTCAAAGTAGCATCTTTGCTTCTTAATACTTAAAAAGGTCTTTTGCAGCAAATTTCACCAGTGTAATATGATGTCTGGGTTCCTGACTAATGCTTACTTGAGTGTTGACTGTGGACACAATTAAAATGAAATCTCTAACAACTTCAGACTTTTCTCCATTTATCATGATGTTGCTTATTGGTCCAGTTCTGAGTATTTTCATTTTTTTTATGTTGAGGTATAATCCATACTGAAGGCTATAGTCTTTTATCTTTATCTGTAAGTGGTTCAAGTCATCTTCATTTTCAGCAAGTCAGGTTGTGACATCTGCATATGGAAGGTTGCTATCTACATATGGCAAGTTTTTCCTCTAATCCTGATGCCACATTCTTCTTCATATAGTTCATCTTCTCAGATCATTCTCTCAACATACAGATTGAACAAATATGGTGAGAAGATACAACCCTGAGTACTTTTCTTAATTTTAAACCATGCATTAGCTCCTTGTTCTTTTTGAATATCTAGGTACAGGTTCTTCATGAGAACAATGAAGTGTTCTAGAACTCCCATTCTTCTCAATGTTACCCATAATTTTTTTTTTATGATCCACACAAACAAATATGTTTGTATAGTCAGTAAAACACAAGTAAACATCTTACGGTATTTGCTTTCAGCCAACATCCATCTGACTTCAAAAATAATATCCCTCATTCAATATCCTCCTCTGAATCCAGCTTGGATTTCTGGAATTTCCCTGTTAATATACTGCTGCAAATGTTTTTTGAAATATCTTCAACAACATTTTATTTATTTGTGATATTGATGATATTGTTTAATAATTTCTATGTTCTGTTGAATCACTTTTCTTTGGAAAGGACACAAATAAGGATTTCTTCCAATCAGTTGGCTAAGAAGCTATCTTCCATATTTCTTGGTACACGTGAATTATCTCCTCCAGCACTGAATCCGTTTGTTGAAACATTTCAATGGGTATTCCGTCCATTCCTAGAGCCATGCTTTTCTCCAATTCCTTCAGTGCAGCTTGAACTGCTTTTTGCAGTACCATTGTTTTCTTTTATCATATACTACTTCCTTTAGAAGGAGCTCTTGGGAGCATAGTAGCTAAAGCACTTGACTGCTAACCAGAAGGCTGGCGGTTCAAACCCACCAGCCACTCCTCGGAAGGAAGGTTGGGCAATCCTACTTCTGTAGTGATGCTGCCTCAGAAACCCAAGGAGGGGTCGCTATGAG
>NW_006922350.1:385655-398501 GCF_000298275.1 Orycteropus afer afer
GTAGTGATACTGCCTTGGAAACCCAAGGAGGGGTCGCTATGAGCCGGGGCCAACTGGACAGCACATAACAACAACAACAACAACTTCCTTTAGTAGGTGAACATCAATCATTTAGTTTTGATACAATGAATCTGTATTCCTTTCACCTTTTTTTTTGATACTTCCTGCATCATTCAATATTTTGCCCATAAAATCCATAAATATGGCAACTTGAGGCTTAATTTTTTTCATCAGTTATTTTGCCTTGAAAAATGCCAAGTGTGTTCTCCCCTTTTGGTTTTCTAGCTCCAGGTCTTTGTGCATTTCATTGCAATATTTTGCTTTTTCTTCTCAAGCTGCTGTTTGAAATCTTCTGTTCAGCTCTTTTATGTCATCACTTTGTCCATTTGTTTTAGCTACTCTCCATTCAAGAACAAATTTCAGAGTTTCTCCTGCCATCCATTTTCATCTTTTCTTGCTTTTCTATCCTTTTAATGACATTTTGTTTTCTTCATGTGTGATGTTCTTGATGTCATCCCACAGCTCATTGGTTTTTTGCTCACTGCTGTTCAATGCATCATATCTATTCTTCAGAAAGTTCTGGAATGATGGTGGAATGGGCAGAGAATCCACACAGACCCTCTTCAACAAACAAAAGAGAAATCAATTTACACAGATACAGAACATAATCCTGGAGTCCTGAGATTTGAAAGGAAGGATATAGAAATGAACTAAACTCCAACAACTAGAAGAACCTGCATGAAAACCCCCCAAAATGAGAGATATTGAGCTGCAAACTGTCAATGATCCTGATGGCACAGACAGCTTGAATATTGCCAAATGGTGTTAAAAAACCAGAAAAGCCAAACTCACTGCCACTGAGTAAATTTTGACTCATAATGACCCCTCCTTGTGTTTCCAAGGCAGTAGTATCTCTATGGAAGTAGATGTTCCATTCTTCCTTCTAAGAAGTGGCTGGTGCATTTGAACCATCAATCCTCTGGTTAACAGTCAAATGCCTTAGGCACTGCACTACCAGAGTGCTAAGACCTAAGAACCTAAAAATCTGCCCTGCTAGCCAGAGGCTGCCCAGAGGACTTCATTGGTGGCTGATGAATAGAAGGGGAAGCAGCAAAGAGGGAGACAGGCTGAGCTGTTGACTTTTGACTGTCTGGAGGGTACAACTAGTTTGAATGTTTACAAGTGGTTCGACCATTTTGCATATTTAAAGTGACAGGATTCTCTCAGATTCCAGAGACCTAAAAATGGGCTCCACTTGCCAGGGATCGTAAGGACATACTGATCACTGAGGACTGGAAAAGTTTGATATTTGCCTTGTTATTCTTATACCCCATCCTTCTTGGTAAATGGAGGTGCAGCTGTCCCTCACTCCCACCCATCTTCTGGGTCAGCAGGAAGTCCATCCCAGCCTGTGTGCTCTGATGGAGCCTGAGTGCCCTCTCCTGCCCTGTCCAGATTTTTTTTTTCTTTTGTAGTTTGTTTGTATTTGTCTGTTTTAAAATTATTATTATTATTATTTTCCTCCTTTTTCTTTATTACTCTTTCTTCTTCCTTTCCCAGGTTCTAGCATTTGACTTTTTTTCTCTTCCCTTTTCTTGGTTCTCATTTTTTTTCTTTCTTGTGCTTCTCAAAATTTCTTGTTTTTCTTTTTTGCATTGTTCTCATATTTTTCTTCATTACTCTCCTACTCTATCTCTATTCTCTTACCCTACCCTTCCCAGATATATATTTTTTTTTTCCTCTCCCTTTTCCCCTTTTTCTAAGCACATTTCTTTTGGTTTTTTAAATATTTCCTTGAGTACTTTTTTTCTCATTTGTTGCCTTTCCTCTCCCCCCCCCCAATCTTCTTTATTTTCTTTTTGGTGATTTTTCATATGTGGTTATGTACTGTGTGTTTTGTCTTATTTTGTTTACTTTTTGACCTGTACCTCCACTTACTGGTCCTTCCATCTGCACCAACTGGCCAATTATACATGACAACCAACAACAGCCTGACACACTTAACTGCTCTTCACATACAGTTAAGAGCTCTTCACATACAGTTAATAGAGATATGTGCAGTCACTCTCATTCTCTATCATATCCACAAGGAGACAGGGGGTGAATGAATAAGTGCTGTCAACTAGTGAAAAGAGGACCACAACACACTGTTTACTCAGATAAATAAAAAAAAAAAAAGAGAAGAAAAGAAAATATAAATCTTGGGTGAATCACACCAACATACAATCACCAATAAATATATATATATAAATAAAAAAAAGTCACAATGTCTCAGAGACAATAAATCATCACAGTCATAAAAAAGAAGCAAGATAAAGTGGTAGAAATAAGGGAGTAGGATACAGACCCAGAACACACCCCTGATGAAGAAGCAGCATTGAAACTCCTTGATAAGGAATTCAAAAGAATTATATTTAGGTACTTGAAAAGGATTGAGAGACAGAACAAGGAAAAACACTGATAAAAATTAAGGAAAACACAGATAAAACCCTATAACAATTTAGGAAGAAAATAAAAGAGCAAAATGACAAAATAAACAAAAAAATAAAAATGAGTCAAAATCTACAGATAGAAATCCAGAAGATTAATACTAAATTTTCAGAAATAGATACACATTGAAAGGGCAAAGGAGTAGAGTTGAATCAATGGAAGACAGAATTAATGAAATTGAAGACAAATACCTGAATAGGGATCAGTCAGAAAAAAGATTTAAAAAAAAAAAAAAATGAAGAAAGCTTAAGGTTCATGTGGGATACCATCAAAAGGAATAACCTACATCTAATCAGAATACCAAAACAGGAAGAGAAAACTAAAGCCACTGAGAAAGTTGTCCAAGATTTGTTGGAAGAGAACTTCTGAACTTCCTTGATATGATGAAAGATAAGAATATATCCATTCAGTAAGTCCAATGAACCCCAAACAGGATAGACCCAAAAAAGTAATTCACCGAGACATGTATGCCATCATCAAATTCACCAAAACCAAAGACAAAGAAAGAATCATGAGAGCAGCACTGGAAAAATGAAAAGTTACCTACAAAGGACTACCAATAAGAATAAGCTCTGATTTCTCAACAGAAACCATGCAAGCGAGAAGGCCTTGTTATTCTGCCTGGTATATATAAAACCCTGAAAGGGAAAAATTTCTAACCAAGAATTATTTACCTGGAAAACTGTCCCTCACATATGATGCTGAAATTAAGACATTTCCAGATAAGCAGAAATTAAGAGAATTTGTTAAAACCAGAACAACCTTCAAAGAGATACTAAAGGGAGTCCTTTGAACAGAAACCAGTAATAGCAAACAACAACCGACCATTAATACACAAAATGACATAACCCAGAAACCAACACAGCTATGGAAGGATCCAAACTAAAATAAGCTTACAAGATTGTAAACAGGGAACCAGAGACATCAATTGGCAAATGAGGACAATTACAAACCAAATAGAGGGAAAAAATAGTGTAGTTCCAGGACTTCTAAATGGTGAGGAAGTCAAGAGAGTTGCAAGATAGAATGGACTGTTCTAAACTCAGGGAGAAAATTATAAATCATGGGGTAACCTCAAAGAAAAACGATAAACCTTCACATCACAATAAAAAAGAAGAAACACACAAATATTTGTTGTTGTTGTTATGTGCCGTTGAGTCGCACCCAACTCATAGAGACCCCTCCTTGGGTTTCTGAGGCAGAATCACTACGGAAGTAGATTGCCCAACCTAGCAACAGAGGAAATGGTAACACAACTCATAAACATAATGACCTCAGCCCAGAAAATTATATGGGACAAAGAAACCAGGAACACCATGAAAGAACACATAACAAAATGACAGCAATCAGTTCACACTTCTCAATAATAACACTGAATGTTAATGGGTTAAATGCACCACTCAAGAGAAGGAGAATTGCCGACTGGATAAGAAAACTTAACCCATCAATAGGCTGTCTACAAGAGACATACCTTAAAGACAAAGACAAAAGTAGACTAAAAATCAAAGGTTGGAAAAAGATATATCAAGCAAATGGAAACTATGAAAGAGTAGGAGTGGTAATATTAATTTCTGATCAAATTGACTTTAAGATAAAAACCACCGTATGAGACAAGGAAGGACATATAATGATTAAAGGATCAATTGAACAAGAAGATATAACCATAATAAATATCTATGGACCCAATGAGAGTGCCCCAAATAAATGAATCAGACTTTAAAAGAGTTGAAAAGGCAACTCCACCACCTTCATAGTGGAAAACTTTAATATACCACTGTCAATGAAAGATAAAACAACTGGAAAGAAACTCATCAAAGATGCAGAACAACTAAACAATACAATTCACCAACTTGAGCTTATAGGCATCTACAGAGCACTTAACCAAACAACAGCACAATATACATTCTTCTCCAGTGCACATGGAACATTCTACATGATAGACCACATCTCAGGCCTTAATAAATTTAAAAACTTTGAAATACTGCAAACCATCTTCTCAGATCTTAATGATATCAAATTAGAAGTCAACAATAGGAAGATAAACGGAAAAAGAGCAAACACATGGAAACTGAACAACAGTTTCCTTAAGAGTGACTGGGTAACCATCACACGTTAGTTTTGTGTATTTCACCGTACATAAATTTTATTTCCATAGAATGCATTAAAAAGAAAAGAATGACTGGGTAATATAAGAAATAAAACATGAAATTTTTTGTTAATCTGAAAAAAAAAAATGTGTCTTTCTTGTAGGGGTATAGTTATTATCCTATCACTGGCAGCATTGTACCTTAGGATAGATTTTGAAACATTCTTTGTGTCAATGAATGCCATTCTATTCCTCTGCAATTTGTCATGCCCAACATAGTAGATCATATTATTGTCTGATTCAAAATGGACAAAATTAGTCCATTTGTGCTCACTAATGTCTAGGATATTGATATTGATGCATTCCATTTCATTTTGACAACTTCTATTTTTCTCTGGTTCATACTTTGTTCATTCCATATTCTGATTATTAATGAATGCTTTCAGCTGTTTCTTCCCATTTTGTGTTCTACTTGATTGGCAAATGAAGGTCTCAAAACTTTACCCTAGGTACATCATTAAATTTGACTCTACTTTGGCGAGACTGGTCTTCTCAAGTCATATTTTGAATGCCTTCTCATTTGAAGAGCTCATGTTTTGGTACTGTATCAGACAATGTTTCACAGCTATTCATAATGTTTTTCAGTAATGTATTAGTCAGTGTTCACTGCTATTCATAAGGTTTCTCACTGGCCAGTTTCTTTCAGAAGTGGATGTCCTCGCCTTTGTTCCTAGTCTTTCTTAGTCTGGAAGCTCCTCTGAAACCTATCCACCATGGGTGACCCGGCTTGTATTTGAAATACCAGTAGCATAGCCTCCAGCCTCACAATATCATGCAAGCCACCACAGTACAACAAACTGACAGATGAGTGTTGGACAATGCTCATTAGAAAGGTAGATATCAAGACTTAGTCCCATGTGCTTTGGACATGTTATCAGAAGGTACAAAGTCCACGGAGAAGGACTTCATGCTTGGTAAAATAAAGGATCAGTGAAAAACGGAAAGACCCCAATGAGATAGATTGATACAGTGACTGCAATAATAGGTGCAAATGTAGTAATTATTGTAAGGATAGTGTGGGACTGGGCAGTGTTTCATTCTGTTGTACATAGGGTAGCTGAGTGGAAACTAGACTGATGGCACCTAATACCTACAACAGAAACTGGACTGAGAAGAGAATCTCGAAATAGGTAAATAGTATGGATGGGATAATGATGAAGTAAGGAAGATATTTTTATAGAGGATAAATTTTTACTGAATGTTGCTTCAAAACAAATACTAAACTTGATATTCATGGAATATACCTAAAGTCCTAATTCTTAAAGAAATATAAAATAATGTTTACTTGAGAAATACCAATATTAGATTAATTTTGGTTACTTTTAAAGAGTCTAATAAAACTATAAGCAGACTATTATCTCTACTTTAAAACTGTTTAATTTTCATGCTTAAATATTTTAATATTTTACATGTATTTACATATGTAATGGATATATTTTCAGATACTGTCCCATGTGAAAAAAAATTCTAGCAAATATTTAATTGAGTTGCACAATGCATCTTGTCAGTTAAAGTGGTGAATTCAGTGTGGCTTCTACTACATTGTTTTTTGTCATTTAAAAAATATCACTGTACTAGCACAGATTATAATGTAATAATCCACAACTCACAAATCTCAGTGATTTATGACATTAAATAAAAAGTAAATAACTTGTATGACTTACTGTAAAAAAATTGTTTTGACATTGTTTGTTGTTTGTTATTCAAATGGCCATCATGATCCACAGTGCAACTCTATTAACTAAAAATTCATATTTATACAAGGATCCTAATTGGTTAGGCAGACATTATTTGGAATATTTCTGGTCACTTTGCCAAGGATGGGGAAAAAAAAAGAAAATCTAGAAGACTTGCCCTTAAATGACTATTTGGAATAGCAATGCCACGAATCATTTACCTGCACAACTTTTTGACTTGAACTCCTTACTTGTTCACACACTATCACAAAGGACAAGGAAGAGCACTCTTACCATTTGCCTTAAAGTTCGAGACCCAGAAATATGCATTGCTACTTCTTTACTTCATATAATATAGATGTCATCTTTAATGATGGCCAAAATTTCCATTTATGTTCTTTTCAATTGTCAAATTTCTATTAGCAGTTGAACATTATCTAGTTAATTTTTAAAATAAATGAATCAAAATTTGTCTTTTTAATTGTTTGCTTCATCATCTGGAGATTTTTAGTTTAGTGCTAATACAAATAATAACCATAATTCTTCACAAAATAATCGTATATATTTATTTGAATAGCACAATGGCAGCAATAGAATTAGAACTAATTGTTTCAACAGTTATGAACTCTGGTGGTCAGTGTTAAAGCATATAGCTTGGAAACCTGATGGGGCAGCTTTACTCTGTTCTATGGGGTCACTCTGAATTGGAATCAACTTGATAGAAATGGGTTTGTTTTTTTTTTGTTTGTTTGTTTGTTTGCTTGTTTCAACAGTTAATATTTAATCTGACCAATATCAATTGTACTATCATTTATTGTCCAGCTTTAACATGCATATGAGGCAATTAAAAATACCATGGCTTGGTTCAGGTGTACCTTAGTCCTCAAAGTTTTATCTTTGCTTTTTAACACTTTAAAGAATTCTTTTGATGCAGATTTGTCAAATGTAGTATGCCATTTTATTTCTTTCCTGATGCTTCCATAGGCATTGATTATGCATCCAATAAAATGAAATTCTTGAGAACTTCAGTATTTCTTCCATTTATCATGATGTTGCTTATTGATCCAGTTCTGAGGAAATATATATGTATATATTTTATGTTGAGGTATAATCCAGAATGAAAGCATGTGAAAACTGGCCAATGAATAAGGAAGAAGAATTAATGCATTTTAATTACGGTGTTGGCAAAATAAATTGAGTCCACCATGGACTGCCAAAAGAACTAACAAATCTGTCTTGGAAGAAGTACAACCAGAATGCTCCTTCATCTCAATTACTTTGGACATGTTGTCTGTGGGATCAGTCCTTGGAGAGGATCATCATTCATGGAAAAGTAAAGGGTCAGTGAAAAAGAGGAAGACCCTCAACAAGATAGATTGACACAATGGCTGCACAAATGAGCCCTAACATAGCAACTGTAGTAAGGATGGTGGAGGAATGTTCCATTGTACACCAGGTTGCTATGAGTCAGAACTGACTCGGCAACACAGAACAACAACAATAACAACATCATCTACTATTTGCCTAGTGTCAATATTTAGATGAGTTCTGATTATAAACATATTTATTTTATTCTAATTAAATATAACAAAATATAGGTCTCCCTCAACTAGTCAAAAGTTATCTACATATTTTTTTCATAGAAAATAGAAATATTAATAAATAATTAATAAAAATAAATGTATTCAACATCCTGAAGAACAATAAAGTCATATATGCACATGCAGGAACTCTATTGTACCATCTGGAAGCAACAGTAGTAATTTAGAGGTGATGATTCAGTATTTCTCTCAATGAGAATATCCCTGTGATGATAAATACAACATAATCTCACAAACAAGAAAATCACTCCATATTTTGATGTTTTTGGAGAGTATGAATTCTCCCGAGGTTTTAAGGTATTTAAAATTAAATGAACAGCATTGTTTACACAAGTTTTGGGGAGCTGGAAAATCCTTTATACTCAGAAAATTAAACAAAAGGATTGTGTTTTTTAGGAGAGGGGCCACGGAGAAGCATTTACAAGAACTGATTTAAAAGAACTGATACAACTTTCTGCAGTGTTGCATAAATAGGACAATACATTTCATATATTGTGGCTAATTTAATAGGCTGTCAAGAGAAATTTTGACACAGTTTTCCCTTACTGTTTGATTCCAACTTTATTTGTGAGGTATAAATACAATGTAGAAAATAGCTTACTGTATAAAATTTGCATAGAAATGCAATTCATAATCAATACACTATTCTAGTTAAGTATAGATAGATATAAGACTGGTTTGGCTGTTTTCATTATTACATTGTAAAACTTTCTTTTTTCCCTCATGGACATGTTTTAAAATCATTTTTTTTTTTGAGTAATTTTAGATTTACCCAAAATTTTCAAAAGTTTTACAGAAAGTCCCTGCATAGCTCTCATCCAGTTAATATTATTACATTACTATAATGTATTTGGGAGCTCTGGTAGCATAGTGCCTAAGGCACTTGACTGCTAACCAGAAAGTTGGCGGTTCAAACCCATCAGCCACTCCTCGGATGGAAGGTAGGGCAATCTACTTCCGTAGTGATACTGCCTCAGCAACTCAAGGAGGGGTCACTATGAGTCGGATCGACTCGACAGCACATAACAACAACAACAACAAATAATGTATTTGCCAACACTATTAAATCAACATTGATACACCTCCATTATTTAAACTTCACACTTAAACTGAATTTCAGTGTCTCTTCCTAATGCTCTTTTTGTTGTTATTCTTGTTGTTCTAGGAATGTACCCAGGAATCAATATTGGATTTATTCATCATATCTCCTTAACTTTTTGCTTTCTCTGAGAGTTTCTTAGATTTTTCTTGTTTTTGCAGACCTTAATGTCTTTGAGGAGAATTAGTCAGGTAGTTTTGTATAACATCCCTCAATTTTGTTTTATTTTTTAATGATTGGACTTGGATGATAGATTTGGGGAAGGAAATTTCATTCTCACCATATCTGTTAGCTCTGATCACCTAGATGGAGAAGTGTTTGTCAGGTTTCTCCATGGTAAAGTTACTCACCACCAACAACCCCTCCCAATTTTCCCATACTCTGTACTGTGGAAACACTTATGTACATTTAAGAGATTTTTTTCCTTTGGAGATTTAGAAAAAAAGTGTGATGTCTAACCACTCAAAAGGAGACATATAAACTAGAAAGTTTTAAATAGGAAGGTCAAATTCTTACCAAAAAGCAGAAAAGCAGAATGAGGCTTCCTATCCAGGTAAAAACACAGAGGCAGTTTATAAACAGAAGGTTATCTTTGTTTCATAAATGTTCATTATTTGTGTTAAGAGTTGGACTGTTATACCTAAATGAATTTTAATTAGCTACATTTAAAAGATACTTAAAATTTTGATGAAAGCATTCTAGAAACATGTACTAGAAATAGCTGAGGAAGAGGTTAAAATAAGTTATTGCATACAAAAATGTAAAAAGTAAATGAAAGACTTGTAAAAGAACAAAAAAAATATTTAAAGATTAAAGAACCATAGAAATAATGACATTAGTGCATGGACAGAAAGAATAAATGATATTAAAGTAATAAAGTGTGCTTTAAGAAATAAACACAAACCAGCTAAGAAGCACAATTATTTGGTGCTGCTAGAAAGCATTTTATAATCTTTTCATCCTTGGTGATCAAAGGTTTTTTTAACTGACTTAGAACAAAGATTGATGAGTATTCTAGGATTAAGAGTGACAAATTAGTAAATCTTAGAAGTTAATAAGACTTTCACATAGGCTAAAATAATGCTTTCATTTCATCTATTCCTATATTGATTAATTAGAATGATACTTTGAATGAATTCTGACAGATGTATTGTTAATTATTTTGACTTAGTCAAACGTGCTACAGGATATAGCGACAAGCCTTATTTGGGATTATGTTTGTTGAAAAAGTGAAATCATTTCATTGCCATTGTTGCTGTTTGGGTGCTGTGGAGTCAGTTCCAACTTATAGTGACCCGATATACAACAGAATAAAACACTGCCTAGTCCGGCACTATCCTCACAATCTTTGTTATGCTTGAACCCATTGTATCAATCCATTTCATTGAGAGTCTGCCCCTTTTTTTGTTGAACCTCTGCTTTTCTAAGTATGATATCCTTCTCCTGGGATAGTTCCCTACTAATAATGTGACCAAAGTACTAGTGATTAACTCTGGCCATTGCCGCTTCTAAGGAACATTCTTCTTCCTAGACAAATTTGCTTGGTTTTAGGCAGTCCATAGTATATTCAAAATTCTTCACCAATATCATAATTCAAAAGCATCAATTTTTCTGTCATCTTTCTTTCTCATGGTTTGGTTTTTGCATGCATATGAGGCTACTGAAAATACCATGGCATTGGTCAGATGTACCTTAGTCTTCAAAGTGACATCTTCTTTTCTTTAATACTTTTAAAAAAAAAAAAATTGTGATTTGGGTGAAGATTTATAGAGCAAATTCACTCTCCATACAGCAGTTCATATATACTTTGTCTCATGACATGGACCACAGTTTATCACAATGCAACAACTCCCCACCCACTTCCTGCCCATAGTTATCTCTTCCTTGTGTCCATCCCTCCATGGACTCCTGCCCCCTGAGCTGTCTCCCTGTGCATAAGCATCCCCTCTTTCTCCCATGATTATACTCTCCAAGGAGTGTATCTACTTGAGCTAAATGTTCAACTCATATGCCTGTCATCTGCCTGGTTGGAAACCACAGGTGTGGGTTCAATTCCAGACCTGAAGGGCAGCTAGGGGCCATAGTCTCAGTGGTTCCACCAGGCTCTATCGGACCAGCAAACCTGGTCCCCCCCCGCCGCCTTTTTTTTTTCTTGAAATGATTTTGAGTTTTGTTCCACATTGTTCTCCCTCTCTATCAAGGATCTCCTACATAGATCCCCTTTCAAGTGGATGACAGTGGTAGCCAGGCGCCTCTAGTTCTTCTGGTCTAATAGTTGTATAGGCTGCAAATCAAATGGTGTACCAGTCACTAGGAGTAATTGTTTCCATGAATTTTGGTTTTCTTCATTCTTCTTTGCTCTGGACAAGGAGAGACCCATCATTGTATCTAGAAGGCAGCTTGCTAGCTTTTAAGATTGCAGTCACTACTCACCAAAGTAGGAGGTGGAACAATGTTTTGTATAGTATGTTTTATACCAATTGAGCTTGATGTCCCCTTAGACTATGGTCCCAAGCCAACAGGTTCAACTACTCAGTCCCTCTGGGTAGCTGGCTATGACCAAGCCATGACCACAACCTTGCCCCTTCTCAGCTCTACTATACACCTAGGAATTCTGATCATTCACATAAACTTATAGGACCATTGCCTGTCAACCCTTTGTATGTTCTTGGATACACTCCCCATTTCATAGACATACCTAATCGTTTAGCCTGTCCACCCATCTATCCACCCATATACCCATGTTAGCCTTCACTGACAACACAGTACTGTATGTACAAAAGGGTTTATATTTGTTGTCTGTACCTCCCATGTACCTCTCTATGTCTTTCTCATCCTCAATTCTGTGATATTGGTCACTCACATTTGGTACATTGCCCTTCTCCTCACCCAAATCAATACTTATCTCTACCTATCTAACAGCTTTCCCACCCCTCCCCTCTCACCCCTGGGAACCAACAAAGAAAATTTCCTTCTATAGATAAACCTTTCCTTAACTTTTACAAAAATGGACTAATACAATATTTGTCTTTTTGTGATTGACTTATTTCACTCAGCATAATGTCCTCCAAGTTCATCCACATTATGAGGTGTTTTGCAGATTCTACATTATTTTTTAGCGTTGCGTAGCATTCCATTGTGTGTATGTACCATGGTTTGGTTATCCATTCCTCAGTTGATGGACTCCTAGGTTGTTTCCATCTTTTGGCTATTGTAAATAGTACTGCAATGAACATGAGTTTTCATATATCTGTTCTTGTCATGGCTCTCAATTTTTAAGGTATATACCTAGTATCGGAATGGCTGGGTCAAATGGTATTTCTAATTCCAACTTTTGAAGGAATTGCCATACTGCTTTCTACAATGGTTGTACCATTTTACAGTCCCACCAGCAGCATATGAGAGTCCCAATCTCTCCGCAACCTCGCCGGCCTTTGATATTTTCTGTCTTGTTGAACTGTGCTACTAGTGCTGGAGCAAGATGATATGTCATTGTTGTTTTGATTTGCATCTCTCTAATAGCTAATGCTCATCAGCATTTCTTCATATGTTTATTGGCCACTTGAATATCCTCCTTGGTGAAGTGTCTATTCATGTCTTCTGCCCATTTTTTATTGGATTGTTTGCCTTTTGGTTATTGAGGTATTGGATTTTTCTATAAATTCTAGAGATAAGTCCCTTGTCAGATATGTTATTACCAAATATTTTTTCCCAATCTGTAGGCTCTCTTTTGACTCTTTTGGAGAAGTCTTTGAAAGCACATAAAAATTTAATTTTTAGAAGGTCCCAATCATCTGGTTTCTCTTCTGCTGTTTGTGCATTTTGAGTTATGCT
>NW_006922350.1:403656-411165 GCF_000298275.1 Orycteropus afer afer
TTATCTTCTGTGTCTGTGTTAATTGGTTTCCCTTTTCTTTGTTGAAGAGGGTCTGTGCAGTCTTTCTGTCTAGTCTGCCATCTTGCTGGAACTCCTTCTTTAACACTTCAAAGAAGTCTTTTGGAACTGATTTGCCCAGTGCAATAGTAATTTGATTTCCTGGCTGCTGTTAACACGTGTGTTGATTGTAGATCCAAGTAAAATGAAGTCTTTGACAACTTCAACCTTTTCTCTATTTATCATGATGTTGTTTATTATCCAGTTGTGAGGATTTTATTTTCTTCATGTTGAGATGTAATACATACTGAAGGCTGTTGCAAAAAGGCCATGGGGATGGCATCCTCTGATCTCCTCTAATTTTACAAAATGGAGAGAGTGGGATCAACATCAACAGTCTAAAACTGATTCTTATAAGGCCAGACATGCTACTACCCTCCAATCTTTTTACCAATTCTGAAACCAATAGTCTCTACTATGGCACTCACTACTTCTCTGCTGGGTTCGGTAATTTGTTGCAATAGCCACAGAGAACTCACAGACAATACTCATGATTGTGGGGTTTCTTAGGGAAGTAACATTACAATTCAAGTTCAGGGGTGTGATAAGGATACAATTCTTCCATCAGGACAGCCTCCCCTCAACTATGCCCTCAGGTATGGCTCTCTTTGGCTATGGCCTCTTGGCCTGGCCTCTGTCCTGCTCAGGCAAATGTTACAAAGCTCTTTTAGCTCTGCTGATATGTGCACCCTGCTCTACCAGCAAGCCTCCTTCCACAAGGCACTTTGCTCTGTGGGTCAACAAGACCACTGTTCTGCCTAGTGCCGGTCTCTCGGTTCTGCTGCCTTGGCTACTACCATCTCTGCTGAGCTCTCTGCCGTTGTCCTTTCCATCTCTGCCCTGACTTTCTGCTGGTCTCTCTGCCAAAGAGGTCCAGAGCAAGGATCTTGCTCCATTCCACTTCCAGCTCTTCGCTATTAAGGGCTGTGAGATTCAAATTTCTGCCTCCAGGAGGGCTCATTTTAATCTTAGCAGAATGACAAAATTGACTATTGCCCACATTAGAGTTCCATACATCTTAGTTCTATGGCTCAACCCCCACAGTCATGCCATGTGCCTTATTTACATTACTAACAAATTTCCAATGCTTTTGTGAGCCATAAACCCCTTACATTTGCTAAGGCCATAAACCCTTTGCATTTGCCACCCACTTATCTGGTAGGAGTCACAGAGAACATTCCTAGAGGAGCCATACCAAATAATTCACTGCACCAAAAGCTACCCCCTGGCTCTTCTAGATATTGTCACTTTCACACCAAAGATTAATATCCCCATCACGATCAGTTTAAGTATAAGCACTCTTGTGAAAGTGTGTAATCTGGCCACTTCCTCCCTTTATCTACCCCCATTTTAGATATCCAATTTCTAAATTGTCCATACCTATCAAATCTCTGAGGAGACAAACATGTTCCTTTCTTTAAAGAATCTTCTATTTCGGTTGGAATGTTGAGCATATACATCCATAAGCAAAGTCCAGTCCGGAGCAAGCTATCAAATTTCAGTAAATTACATCAGTGTCAAACATCTTTCTCTTCATTTGGTCAGGTTCTGGTCAGCTCAGCACTAGCCATCCGAACTAGGTCAGAGTTACTAGCTGCAGGCTTTAGAGTTCACAGTCCTCTTTTCACTTCAAACCAGGTAGAGATTCCTTTCATCCCTAGCCTCCATAGACTAGGTTGTTGTTGTTGTTGTGTGCCATCGAATCGGACCTGACCCATAGCGACCCCTCCTTGGGTTTCCGAGGCAGTATCACTAAGGAAGTAGATTGCCCCATTTTCCTTCCAAGGAGTGGCTGGTGGGTTTGAACCTCCAAACTTCTGGTTAGCAGTCAAGTGCCTTAGGCACTATGCTACCAGAACTCTTAGCTTAGCAGGTGCCAAACAGCCTGTTTCTTCATTGCTGCAAATTGCCTGGAAACTCTGGTGGCATAGTACCTAAAGCATTTGACTGCTAACCAGAAGACTAGAGGTTCCAACCCTTCAGCCACTCCTGGGCAATCTACTTCCCCAAATACCCTACACAGGACCCAGGTGGCACAAGCAAACCCCATACCAGCCTATTTACTTACAGGCTTCCTTTGACTTCCAGTTCTGGAAGGGCTTTCACTCATTGGACAGGACTTTCCTGCCACAGCACACCCAAAAAAAGCCAAACAATCTTTTTTTTTTTTTTTTCCCCTCTGCAGGTTCTCCTTCAAATGTAAATCTGTTCTTTGTTCTCTCAGCAGCTCTGGATGGGTCCAGTTGCCCTGTCTCTTCAAATGCAAACTTCCTGAGTACTTTATGTTCTGGGTGAAGCTCAGGTTTTTGACCTAAGCCCCCAGCTGGAAACAAAAGACTGTGTTTCTCCCAGGTAAATTCACTTTTTAGCATACCCAATCAGTATTGTCTAACGGCAGACTTGCAACCTCTCTGTTATCTGTATTCAACATTCATTTCTAACATACACCTGGTAAGAGAAACAGTCAATATCCATACATACAAGCACATAATCCAAAACACACAACCCTTTTTAAAATATTCCAGTTTCATCTTCTCTTCACCATACTTTGAACTTCTTCCCATTCTATACATACATAATGGACTTTGGCTTCTGGCTGGGTGGGACCAAAAGCCCTAGCCTCCTATTGTTGTTATGTGCCTTCCAGTCAGACTGACTCATAGTGAGTCCTCCTTGGGTTTCCAAGGCAGTATCACTATGGAAGTAGATTGCCCATCTTCCTTCCGAGGAGTCGCTGGTGGGTTTGAACTGCCAGTCTTCTGGTTAGCAGTCAAGTGCCTTAGCCACTATGCTACCAGAGCTCCCTAGCCTCCTATTGTCAGGGGTGTGTAGATATGTTCCTCTGTCTTCTACTAACAAAAAAAAAAAAAAATTGAATAACAAAGACAAAAGGCCCACAGGAAGCAAAGTTTAATAAAGAGAAAGGGAAGGAGAGAGGCTCAGGATGGAGAGAGGGTGAGGAGCTTCCTCTTAGCTAGCCTCCAGTCTCTTACCCAACAAAGGAATTCATACGGTTTATAAAGGGTTTTAGGTGGGAATAAATTATAATCTTTATCATAAAATAGGCATGGGTTTCGGTGGTGGGGGGAAGATGGGGTTATGAAAATCAGGTGTGCGTGCAGGAAGTAGCCAAGGTGGATCCCACCACAAAGGCTTTCAGAAGAAAGATGGAACCTCTTGCAAAGGCTGCTGAGATGGTTCCCATGACTTATTCTGGGATGTGGCACATGTGTGATGTCTCTGGACCCTGGCAAAGGATTCCTGTTATTGACAGCCTCTGGTAGAAGGTCACTTTGTTGGGCAAGTTGAATTTTATTGTGCATGCACCTCATAGGTACTTGAAGGGCAACATGGTCAAGTTTGTATGGCTTTTGAAATGTACCTTATCTTGCCTCAGGCCCTGACTTGTTAATAGCCAGCAGTTCTGTCACCAGCAGCAACAATACTGAGGCAAAGGCTGCTTGATTCAGCTCGCTTGATTCCCTACCTTTCTCACTATGAGTCATTGCCTTTCTCCCTTCACATGGAGCATGATATCTCTTATATGCATTTCAGCCATTGCATTAGTTCTCTAGTGCTGCTCTAACAGAAAATGCCACCAGTGGTTGGTTTGAACAAACAGGGATTTATTATCTTACAGTTTAGGAGGCTAGAAGTCTAAATTCAAGGTGCCAACTCTAGGGGTGGATGAAGGCCCCTAGACCTTGAGCTTCAGCTCTGCCTCTTATAGCTGGCCCACTGGAGTTGAAGATGACTTTTAACTCAGTCAGATGCTGGCGCTGCAGCTGACAAACCCAAGGTCAACAAGTAAAATGGCACAGTCCCAAGATTGTCAAGCAACACAGCAGGCCACTAGTTCAAGCCCAGATACAGTCCCAAGATTGGCAGACAAAAACAGAGTGCCCCACTGAGATGAAGACTTAGCCAAATGTAGGATCCAGACGTGCCAAAAAACTCAAGACCTTTCTCAAAGCATCATCTTATATACTGAAAATAGACCATATCCCTAAGGCAGTGTGGTAGTTAAGATCATGGTGTCAAATTGGCTGGGACTTGTTTTGAATTGCTGGGCAGCTGGATGTAGTTATTCTCCATGATGAAACTGGTAATCATCTCCATGGTGGACTATACTGTGAGCAACTGAGTAGCTGACTTAGGGATGGGGTCCAGTAATAAGGAGAAACATTGAGCTTGGAATTTGCAGTTAGCCAAGTCTTCACTCAGCAGCCTGTCATGCTTTCCCTGTCAATCTTGGGACTATTTCTGGACTTGAACTAGTGGCCTGCCATGTAATTTGATAATCTTGGGACTGTGCCATTTACTTGTCAACCTTTGGTTTGTCAGCCTCAGCAGCCAGCCGCTGCCTGAGTTAAGAGAAGCTTCTAGCTTCAGTGGGCTGGGAGCAAGAGACAGAGCTAAAGTCCGACATTGAGTGATCTTCACCTAACCCCTAGAACTGGCACTTTGACTTCCTTTTTCTAGCCCCCTAAACTGTAAGAGAGTAAATCCTTGTTTGTTTAAAACCATTCACCTGTCGTATTTTCTGTTTTAGCAACACTGGAGAACCAAAATAGGCAGGTACTCAGCTGCTTACCATAGGTTTCACCATGGAGTTGATAACCAGTCTCATCATGGGGAGTAACTGCATCCAGCTGCCCAGCCACTCAAAACCAGGCCCAGCCAAGTTGTCACATAACCTTACTACCACAGACATTATGGGTAACAATGACCAAAGTAATCATCTGAAAATCAAAACTTCCACTTCCCTGGTTCTTCTTTCTCGTATAAAATCCCATGTTTTCACCAGTCTGGAGCCATTGCAAGG
This sequence comes from Orycteropus afer afer, assembly GCF_000298275.1. Lineage (NCBI taxonomy): Eukaryota > Metazoa > Chordata > Mammalia > Tubulidentata > Orycteropodidae > Orycteropus > Orycteropus afer. Next base: position 408,539 of record NW_006922350.1, read on the forward strand.
AATTATTGAACCCAGCAGAGAAGTAGTAAATGCTGTGGACAGTTGGTGTCAGAATTGCTAAAAAGTTTGGAAAGCAAACCAAACCATACTCACTGCCATCAAGTTGATTCCAACTCATAATAGGTTTCTAAGACAGTAAATCCTTATGGAAGTAGAATGGTCCATCTTCCTTCCACAGAGTGGCTGGTGGGTTTGAACTGTAAACCTTTTGGATAGAAGTTAAATGTCTGAGGTACTATACCTGCAGAGCTCCTGAAAATGTTGGAGGGTGCTGGCATGTCTCGCCTCATAGGAATCGTTTTGGGCTGTTGGTGTTCACCTTCCTCTCTCCTTTTTTTTGAGTTAGAAGAGGACAAAGGATGCTGCCTCATGCCCTTTCTGCAGCTGTAGTCTTTGATCTTCATCACTAAATCTTCTTCACTTTCAGCAAGCAACGTTGTTTCATCTGCATATCCTAGGTTGTTAATGAGTCTTCCTGTATACCTGATGCCCTGTTTTCTTCATAAGTCCTGCTTTGGGGATTATTTTCTCATCATACAGATTGATTAAGTATGGTACAAGGAAACTTTCCTTGTATTAAACTGTGTAGTACCTCCTTGTTCTGTTCCAACAACTGCCTTTTGGTCTATGTATAGTTTATTCATTCTAAAATGATTTATTTTCTAAGAATCAGCACAAGGCTGGTCCCTATGAGGTAGAGGTTAAAGATGTCCCAAATGTCCAACTTTTCCAAAGTGCTGTACCACTTTATCATCTCTAACATCCATTCCTTCTCCTACATTCAGTACTCTCCCTCCTCCCTTAGGCTTCCGTACTTCAATGTAACATCTCACAGAACTGACAAACTGCCAAGGAAATGGCTCATGTGGTGGTGTAGGCTGGGAGATTGGAAAGTCCAAGTCCATTAGTAGGTCTGGAGGATTCTCTTCACTTGCATGGTTACAAGGACTGGTGAACCCAAATCAATGGGTTGGATGACTGGCTGCTGCCTCAAGTCCAGGAGTGAGATGATGATGAACCAAATGCAAGACCAGAACAAGTGAGTAAGCTTTCCCAGAATGTTCACATATATACCCTCAAGGAAACTACGGGTGGTAACTTGAGTCACATCCTCCATCCAGCATGGCAAAAAAAAAAAAAAAAAAAAAAAAAAAAATTCACTGCCTTCCTCTGACTTATAGTGATTCCCTCCTTGGGTTTCCAAGGCTATATCACTATAGAAGTAGATTGCCCAATCTTCTTTCCAGGGAGTGGCGGGTGGGTTTGAACCATCAGGCCCCTGGTTAGCAGTCAAAGGCCTTAGGCATTACACCACCAGAGCTCCCTCAAGCAAGGCAGAACTCAAGATATATCCCACCCTAAACAGGCACAGAAACAAAGATTTCGAAACATCACAAAATGGAAGAGTGTAGCAATAGTGTTTAAGCAGTTCACTGCATTGTACCTCATGAGCACTGATAAGTGTACAGGCTTTCCCATTCTTCACAATGTTATATGGAATTTCTTATGATCCACACAGTTGAATGCCTTTGCATAGTCAATAAAACAGACGTTAGTATCTTTCTGGTATTCTTTGTTTGCAGCCAAGATCCATCTGACATCAGCAATTATATCCCTTGTTCCACATCCTCTTCTGAATCTGGCTTGAAATCCTAGTTGTTCCACTCTATGTACCATTAGGAGCTCTGGTGGTGCACTGTTTTTGGATTATTTTTAGCAAAATTTTACTTGTGTGTGATATTAACATTATTGTTAAAACCTATGCTTAAAATCTACACTCAAAAACCTTATGAATAGCAAAGAAACACTGTTTGATACATTACCATGCAACTATATGAATAGTCTGGGTAGGTTAGAAGGCTCTCAAAATAGGGTTGGAAAGAGCTGCATCATCTGAGTAAACCCAGCCTTAGTCCTATGGATAAGGTAAAGCTTTTGAGACCTCCATTTGCTGATGCTCAAATTGAAGAGAAACAACTGCAGACATCCATTAATCATTGGAACATGGAATGTAAAAATATGAATCTAGGAAAATTGGAAGTTGTCAAAAATGAAATGGAACACATAAAGATTGATATCCTCAGCATTAGTGAGCTCAAATGGACTGGTTTTGGCCATTTTGAATCTGACAACCATGTGATCTACTATGCCAGGAATGACAGTTTGAAGAGGAATGGCGTGGCATTCATCATCACAAAGGATGTTTCAAGATCTGTCCTGAAATACAATGCTGTCAGTCATAGGATAAAAATCCACACACCTACAAGGAAGACCCGTTAATATGACTATTATTCAAATTTATGCACCAACCACTAAAGCCAAAGATGAGGAAATTGAAGATTTTTTCAACTTCTGCAGTCTGAAATTGACCGAACATGAAATCAGGATGTGTTAATTATCACTGGTGACTGGAATGCAAAAGATGGAAACAAAGAAGAACCACCAGTTGTTGGAAAATTTGGTCTTGATGACAGAAATAATGCTGGAACTAACATGGTAGAATTTTGCAAGACCAACGACTTATTCACTGCAAACACCTTTTTCCAACAACACAAACAGCGGCTGTACACGTAAACTTCACCACATGGAACACACAGGAAATAGGTTGACTACATCTGTGGCAAGAG
>NW_006922350.1:411513-415993 GCF_000298275.1 Orycteropus afer afer
AGATTCTATGGGCAAAATATTGAATGATGCAGGAAACATCAAGAGAAGATGGCAGGAACACACAGATCACTGCACCAAAAAGAACTGGTCAATCTTCATCCATTCAGGAAGTGGCATATGATCTAGAACCAATGGCACTGAAGGAGGAAGTCAAAGCTGCAATGAAAGAATTGGCAAAGAACAAGGCTCCGGGAATTGACAGAATATCGATTGATATATTACAGCAAATGGATGTTCCATTGGAGGCACTCACTTGGTTATGCCAAGAGATTTGGAGGACAGCTACTTGGCCAACTGACTAGAACAGATCCATATTTGTAACCATTCCAAAGAAAGGTGATTCCACACATTGTGGAAATTATAGAACAATATCATTAATATCACACGCAAATAAGATCTTACTGAAGATAACTCAGAAATGATTGCAGCAGTATATTGACAGAGAACTTCCAGAGGTGCAAGCTGGATTCAGAAGAGGATGTGGAACAAGGGATATCATAGCTCTTGTTAGATGGATCTTGGCTCAAGGCAAAGAATACCAAAAAGATGTTTACTTGTGTTTTATTGACTATGCAAAGGCATTTGATTGTGTGGATCATGACAAATTATGGATAACATTGAGAAGAATGGGAATTCCTGAACACTTGATTATGTTCATGAGGAACCTGTTCCTTGAACAGGAGGCTGTCGTTCAAACGGAACAAGGGGACACTGCATGGTTTAAAATCAGGAAGGGAGTGTGTCAGGGTTGCACCCTTTCCTCACACTTATTTAATCTTTATGCTGAGCAAATAATCCAAGAAGCTGGACTATATGAAGAAAAATGTGGCATCAGGATTGGAGGAAGAATCATTAACAACCTGAGATATGCAGACGATATGACTTTGCTTGCTGAAAGTGAGGATGACTTGAGGTACTTACTGATGAGATTTGAAGAATACAGTCTGCAGTATGGATTACGTCTCAATCTAAAGAAAACAAAAATCCTCACAACTGGACCAATGAGCAGCATCACAAAAAATGGAGAGAAGATTGAGGTTGTCAAGGAATTCACATTACTTGGTTCTACAATCGATGCCAATGGAAGCAGCAGTCAGGACATTAGACGATGTGTAGCATTGGGAAAGTCAACTGTCAAGGAACTGTTTCAAGTGCTGAGGAGCAAGGATGTCTCCTTGGGGACTAAGGTGTGCCTGACACAAGCCATGATATTTCCAATCACCTCGTATGCATGTGGAGCTGGACAATGAATAAGGAAGACCGAAGAAGAGTTGATGCTTTTGAGTTTTGTTGTTGGCAAATAATCTTGAAAGTCCCATGGACTGCTAAAAGAACTAACAGATCTGTCCTGGAGGAAGTTCACCCAAAATGCTCCTTGGAAGTGAGAATGGCCAGACTTCGTCTCACCTATTTTGGTCATGTTGTCAGAAGGGACCATTCCTTGGAGAAGTATGTCATGTTTGGTAAGTTGGAAAGTCGACGAAAGAGGGGGAGGCCTTGAACAAGATGGATTGACATGGTGGCTGCGATGATGGGCTCAAGTATAGCAGAGATCGTGGAGCTGGTGCAGAATTGGGCAGTGTTTCATTGTGCTGTGCATGGGGTCGCTATGAGTCAGAGATGACTCAACAGCACCTAACAACAACAACAGCATGCTTAAAATTGGTATTTTAAATTACATTTTTTTTCTCCATTTCACATTTATCCTTGTTAAGTATTAATGGCAATGTGAATTAAAACTTGCATCCATTGCTTTTCAGGGTTAAATATTTTACATGAAGTATTCAGAACATATGTCAATCCCCCTCAAAAAAACAAAAAGAAAATAACTCACTTCCATGGAGTCGATTCTGACTCATAGTGACCTCTTCTTGAGTTTCTGTAGCAGTATTTCTACTGAAGTAGATTGCCCAGTCTTCCTTCTGAGGAGTGGCTGGTGGATTTCAACCTCCAGCCTTCTGTTAGCAGTCATGTACTTTAGGCACAATACACCAGAGCTTCTGTCCATAAATTATGTTCTATTAAAATTGTTACATTTGTCCATAGTATATTCCAAGTAAAAATACAATGCAGATTTAGGTTTCTTTTTTTCTTTCTTTTTTTTTTTAATAGTCACAACAGGGAAGGAAAGGTATGTTAACATTTCCAGTCATTTTGAGGAAAGAACTTATTTATTGATAACTACTTCTAGCACTTTGCTAATATGCTAATATACAAATTTTGAAATGAAACATATAAAAGATAGAGAAAACTTCCAGGATCTTAGTTAACACCTTCATGAGTGTGCCCTACCTTGTAATAGCCTAGTCTCACTGCTGTCAGCATCATCTACTGCACATCTATCTCCCTGTCTTATTATGTTTATTGATTTAATTCTCTCATCTTATCAGGTCATTTTTCAGTAAAAAAAAAAAAAAGTTAATGTGTTCTAATTCCTGAGGCATGAATTCTAAATCTCTTTGCATATTTTATAAGGCTGGTCTGTCTAGATTTCAGTTCATACTAGTTGAACATTAGACTTTACAAATGTGTTTTCAGTGACTTTATTTTCTTACACATCATCTATTTCCATTGGTATCATTTCCTCCATTTCCTCTCACAATATCTACCTGTGTAACTCCAAATCTTTTAAAATTCTGTTTAAGTACCTCCCTGGTTTGTAAAAATGATTAACATGCTTAGCTGCTACCAAAAAGCTTGGAGGTTTCAGTCCACTCAGAGATGTCTCAAAAGAAAGGACTGGAAAAAAAAAAAAGAAGAAGAAGAAAGGACTGACAATTACTTCCCATAAATCAGTCAGTTCTACTCTGATACACCACGGATTGAAATCAACTTGAGGGCAAATGATACGCAAATAAGCCACTGAAGTCTTCCCAAATTTTCCAGAAAACTCTTCTAGACTTCTCACTTAACCCTCAACTTATTCCTGCTTCATGTGCACCCTGATATGGCATTGCTTGTGTTCACTCTAGAATGTGTGAAGAGTTTTGCATTTGTATTTCTCATCGTATGCATATAGCACAGTCCTTGTCAAACAGTGCACTAAAGCAAAAATATTTTGCAGGGAAGATAATAAAAATGTATAGCAAGTTTAATTTTAGTGAGGAAAACTAAGGCCACTAAAAATATCTAAGTTATTTAATATTGATTTTCAGTGAAAGAAATATATTTTCCTCAATTGCTTAGTGTGGTAAGAATCTCTGGTGGTATAGTGTTTAAGGCATTTGGCTACTAACCAAGAGTTTGGTGGTTTGAACACACCAGCCACTTTGTGGAAAAAAGATGAGGTAGTCTGCTTCCATAAATATGTATACCCTTGGAAACTCAATAGAGGTTTCTATGAGTTGGAATAGACTCCATGGCAGTGACTTTGGCTTTGTTTAGTTTAATATGATAGAGTTTTGGTGGCCCTGTGATTAAAGCATCAGAGAGCCAACCAAAAGTTCAGTGGTTCAAACCCACCAGCTGTTCATCAAGAGAAGATGAGGTATTCTGCTTCCATGAAGATTTATAGTCTTGGAAACCCTCTGTGACATTCCTACTCTTTCCTCCTTTTTCTTTACTTTCTGTGGGATCACCTTTCTTTGGAATGAGTACAAATATGCATCTCTTCCAGTCAGTTGGCCAGGTAGCTTTCTTCCAAATCTCTTGGCATAACTGAGTGGGTGCCTCCAATGGAGCATCCATTTGTTGAAACATCTCCTGGGATATTCCGTCAGTTCCTGAAGCATTGTTCTTATCCAATACCTTCAGTGCAGCTTTGACTTCTTCCTTCAATACCATTGGTTCATGATCATATGCTGTGTTAGACTGGGTTCTCTAGAGAAACAAAACCAGTAAAGCTTATATATATATATATAAAGAGAGGGAGAGGGAGAGGAATATTTATTAAATGGCCCACACACTTATAGAAGCTGGCAAGTCCAAAGTTCCTGGATCAAATGTCAAGCTGGAGGCTGTTCCCAACTCTTGCAGCTGCAGGGGCTGAGGAGCTCAAGGCTGGCAGGCAGTACACTGGCTGTTGACTCCAATGAATGACGAATCCAAGATCTCCAGGCCGAATGGTGGATTGTTCACTCATGGACAGTTGTAGGCAGCAAAACAGAAGCCTGATCCACAGAAGAATGTCTCCTCTTCCAGGATGTCCACAGATATACTGGAAGCAGGCCACATCCCTAGGGAAATGCCCTTTCAAGTGATTGGCCACTCAAAACATAGTCATCTGATCCGATCATGGGGACAACCACACCACAACAGCTCAAACCACATAGACTTGTGGTTCAGCCAAGTTGACACACAGCTACAACTATCACATATGCCATCTCCTGAAATAGATGAACATTGGCCAGTTCTTTCTGGTACACTGTTTCTGTGTATTCCTGCCATCTTCTTTTTTTTTTTTATTATTAGGATTTGGGTGAAGATTTACAGAGTAAATTCACTTTTCATACAGCAGTTCACATATACTTTGTCTCATGTC
>NW_006922350.1:422815-423665 GCF_000298275.1 Orycteropus afer afer
GGGTTTGAACCGCCAGCCTTCTGGTTAGCAGTCAAGTGCTTTAGCCACTATGTTAGCAGAGCTCCTATAGGCATATGAATATTATCCTATCCCTGACAGCATTGTACTTCAGGACAGATCTTGAAACATCCTTTGTGTTGATGAATGCCACACCATTCCTCTTTAAATTGTCATTCCCACATAGTAGATCATATGGTTTTCTGATTCAAAATGGCCAAAACCAGTCCTTTTCAGCTCACTAATACCCAGAATATCAATCTTTATGTGTTCCATTTCATTTTTGACAATATCCAATTTTCCTACATTCATACTTTGTACATTCCATGTTCCTATAATTACTGGATGTTTGCAGCTGTTTCTCCTCAATTTGAGTCATGCCACGTCAGCGAATGGAGGTCTCCAAAGCTTTACTCTGCCCTTATCAGTAAAGTTGGCCCTATGCTGATGATGTAGCCCTTTCGGAATTGTAGTTGGAAAGCCTTGTGACCTAAAGGGCTAGCCCTCCTGCACTGTATCAGATAATGTTTCCAGGCTATTCATAAAATTGCACAGTAATGTATCAGACAGTGTTTCTGTGGCTATGCTCAGGGATAAAAAATGGAATATCAATCAAGGAATATTCCTATCCACAAAATTTAGCATTGTTTTTGGTCAGCAACCGTTTGTGTTCCCAATTCTTCATCTTTCTGGACAGGAGTGATTTTCTGGACTTTCTTCTACCATTGCCTCTGGGTGGTGCAAAAAATTATTGTGTTCAACTCCAACACCTCAATAACAAAAAGACAAACAATCCAATTAAAAAATGGGCAGAAGACATGAATAGACACTTCACCAAGGAGGATATTCAAGC
>NW_006922350.1:424820-439674 GCF_000298275.1 Orycteropus afer afer
CATGAGACAAAGTATATGTGAACTGCTGTATGAAAAGTGAATTTACTCTGTAAATCTTCACCCAAATCCTAATAAAAAAAAAAAAAAAAAAATTGTGTTCAGATGTTAGCTGAAAAGCTGTAGCCTGGATGGTTGTAGGTTCAATCCATCTAGAAATGTCTCAGAAGAAATGGCTGGAGATATATTTCTGAGAAACCAGCCACTGAAAACCACATGGAGCATAGTTCTGTTATGACACATATGGGAGGTCTGAGTTGTAATTAACTCCATGATAACAGGTTAAGTAGTTAATCCACCACTGTATAGTATGTATATGTTGGAAATATGTTTATATGTAGATAATGTGGTTTATTAAAACTTAGTTTTCTGAATCAAGAAGATTCACAACTGAAACAAAATTCTAGACCTTGGGCCTGATACTGTAATTTAATAGGGTGTTTGTTGTCTTCCTTAGGGAAGGGATTTTTACCTGTAGAAGGGAGGTGAGTGCCTACAGTTTATTACAGGAGCTCTGGTGGTACAGTGCCTAAGGCATTTGACTGCTAACAAGAAGCCACCAGCCACTCCTCAGAAGGAAGATTGGGCAATCTACTTCCATAGAGATATTGTCTTGGAAACCCAAGATGGGGTCCTATGAATAGAATTGATATGACAACAGTGATATTATAACTTTATTTACAATAATTTACTGCTCTTTTTGATATATAATCCTGCCCAATGGTATGGAAGATACAGTACCCACCCATGAGAGGAGTTTACATTCTTAGTCTATTAACTTCTGGTCTGACAATGTGATTTGTTATGGCCAATGGAGTACACATAGAAGTAATGAGTATGTTAAAACTGAGAAGAAATTTTAAGAGATAAAGCATGGTTAAGCAAATTTGGTTACTAGAATAAAAAAAAAAAAAAAAAAATCCATAGAAGAGAATCAAGTTGAAGTGAAGCCACAGTTGAATTGCTGCTGATACACCTTCATCATAGCATAAGTTGTTGTAGTTGGTATGTGCCGTTGAGTTGTCTCCAACTCATAGAGACCTCTCCTTGGGTTTCCAAGACAGTATTACTACAGAAGTAGATTTCCAAATCTTCCTTCTGAGGAGTGGCTGGTGGTTTAGACCACTAACCTTCTGATTAGCAGTCAAGTCAAGTGCCTTAGACACTATGAATAAACCTTTTTGGCTTCAAGCCACTGGAAATTTTATGTCATTTATTTCCAAAGCATAAGCTAGGTACAGTTAGCTAACCACCAGAAGGCTACCTACCTTTCTTATGATTTTATATACCATTCCCTGGAGAAGGATATTGTGCTTGGTAAATTGGAAGCTCAATAGAAAAGGGGAAGTCCCTCAAGAAGATAAAGTGACACAATGGCTACAATGGGCTCAGGTATAACAAGGATTGTGTGGTTGGCACAGGACTGGCAATGTTTCATTCTGTCATACATAAGGTCACTATGAGTCGGAGCCGACTCGATGGTACCTAGCAACAACAACATAGTTCCTGCTACAAAGGTCCAACTAAATAAATATTTGATATATACATAAGTGTTCTGGTTACCTAGTGCCACTCTGACAGGAATATACCACAAATGGGATGGCTTTAACAAACAGGAGTTTATTCTTTTACAATTTAGGTGGCTTTAAGTCCTAGTTCAAAAAGCCAGGCTCTAGGCTCTAGGGGCTGGGTGAAAACCTCTCAGCCTTGGGCTTCAGCTCTGCCTCTTGCTCCTGGCCAACTGAAACTAGAGGCAACTCTTCCCTCAGACTGCTGCTGGCTGCTGAGACTGACAAGCCCAAGAGTGCCAAGTAAAAAGGCATAGTCCCAATGTTAGCAAACCACACAACAGACTATTAATTCAAGTCCATTGAAAGTTCAAAGTTCAGTACAGCGTGGCAGGCTGCTGAACAACATGGCTACATGCAGGGTTCAAACATACCATAAGTTGAGATCATTCCCAAAGCTGTTTGTTATATTTGGGAAGCAGACCACATATCCAAAGCAGCTACTTAGCTGGTCCAATAATTTCCACTATGGAACTGGTTGCCAATCTCATCATGGGGAATACTATATCTAGCTGCCCAGCCACTCAACCAGGCCCAGCCAAGTTGACACACAAACTTAACTACCACAATAAGAGATATTCATTAGTATATTGACAGGGAACTTCCAGAAATTCAAGTTGGATTCAGAAGATGTGGAATGAGGGATATCATTGCTGATATCAGATGAATCTTAAGTGGAAGCAATGAATACCAAAAAAAAAAAAAAATGTTTACCTGTTTTCAGTGACTATGCATAAAGCATTTACCTTTGTGGACCACAACAAATAGTGGATAATATTGAGTAGAATGGGAATTCAAGGACATTTGATTGTGTTCATGATGAGCCTGCACATAGACCAAGAGGCTGTCATTCAACCAGAAAAAGATGATATTGCTTGTTGTAAAATCAGCATGGATGTGCATCAGAGTTGTATCCTTTCACCTTACTTATTCAATCTGTATGCTGAGCAAATAATCTGAGAATCTTGACTATATGAAGAAGAATGTGGAATCAGGATTAGGGGATGACTCAATAACAACCTGCAATATGCATAAAACACAATCTGACTTGCTGAAACAGAAGATGACTTGAATCACTTATTGCTGAAGATCAAAGACAATGATCTTCAGCATGGATTACACCTCAACATTAAGAAAACAAAAATCCTCACAACTGGACCAATAAACAGTATCACAGTAAATGGAGAAAAGTAAGAAATTGTCAAAGATTTCATTTTACTTAGACCCACAACCAACACTCATGGATGCAGTAGTCAAGGAATCAGATGACATGTTGCTCTGGACAAATCTGCTGCAAAAGACCTGTTTAAAGTGCTGACGAGCAAAGCTGTCTCTTTGAAGACTAAGGTGTGACTAACTCAAGCCATGGTATTTTCAATTTCCTCACATGAATGTGAAAGCTGGACAATGAACAAGGAAGACCAAAAAATAATTGAAATCTTCCAATTGTAGTATTGGTGAAGAATACTGAAAACGCCATGGACTACCATAGAATGAAAAAATCTGTCCTGGAGGAAGTTCAGCCCTGTGCTTCTTATCACAGAAAATGGCCAGACTTTGCCTCACCTACTTTGATCATGTTGTCAGAAGGGGCCATTCCCTGCAGAAGGATATCATGTTTGGTAAAGTAGAGGATCGGAAAACAAGGAAAAGCCTTTCAACAAGATGGGTTGACATAATGACTGCAATGATGAGCTCAAGCATAGTAAGGATTATGAGAATAGTGCAGGATCAGACTGTGTTTTGTTCTATTGTACTTAAAGTCACTATAAGTCAGAGCTGACTTGGTACCTAACAATAACAACAATATACATATACATAATGTATATATATGTATATAGGCATATATATAACCAATATAAGGACGTATTTAAAATGTAGGTATCAATAATTCCATCCATACGTCTGAATGGGAGAGAATATATCTCACTGCAAAAATGTCTAATGTATTTTTGACATTTAAAGTTCATATAAATCAATAAGGTGAAATCAATGACTTCAAAGAATGAGCAAGAGTTAATTGAAATAAAAAGTCCTTAGAAATTCAAATTAAAACTAATGAGGTATCATTTTTCAACTTTTAAGAAATTTGACATATTTTAAAATTGGAATAATTCACTGTACTGGCAATCATTTGAATAAATAGGCAAACAAATACATTGCTGGTAGTACTTTTCAAGATGGTAGTTTGGCAGTGTTCATCAGAATGTAAAAAAAAAAAAAAATACATAGCTTTCAAACAACAAACTCAGCTCTAACAATTTATCTTACAGATGTGTTTCCATATAAGTGAATTGACCTAGATATAATAGGTTCAAAGTAATATTGTTTGTAATCATAAAAAAATGGAAACAATATAAATTTCTGTCAAGAAGTTAATTTGTGATATGGTCATGTAGATTTTATTGGAAATATATACAAAATATATTGTTAGGCAAAAATAGAAGGAGTAGAAGAATGCTACCATTTGCTATGCTACCATTTGGATCAAATTATATAAACGTAGATGGTGTATAGGAAAAGTGATTATATGTTCTGGTTTGCTCATGACATTTCTGCTTCTCATCTGTTCTCCTGGCATAAATATGGCTAGTACAAATTTTCATCCCAGAGTTTTCCCATTTTGCTTGTTAAATTATATGTACAACTTATGCTTAGGTGGTAGAGAGCCCTTACCTTACCCCACAGGCAGGAGGAAATGGGAAGCCATATGGCTGGCTGGATACAGGTAAGTGAGGGAGAGAGAGCCCCCACCCCCCAGGCAGGAGGAAGTGGGAAGCCAGGTGAGTGGCCAGATATAGGTTGGGGGTGGAGAGCCACCAGCCCCCAGGCAGGAGGAAGCAAGAAGCCAGGGCAGACAGCTGGAACAGGTAGGGAGAAGGCCAGAAAGTGAGTGGTAGTTTTGGAACAGCTAATGGAGATGAATTTGTCTGTTACTTTGTCATATTGTGGCAGCTTGCATGTTGCTGTGAGGTTGGAGACTGTGCCACCAGTGTTTGATATGCCAGAAGGGCTGCATATCAGAAGGGCTGGTAGACAGGTTTCAGCAGAGCTTCCAGACTGAGACAGACTTGGAAGAAGGAAGAGGCCATCCACTTCTTAAAGAACAGGCCAGGGAAAGCCTTTGAATATCAATGAAACACCATCTAATGTATTACTGGACAAATATATATAAAAAAAAAATCAAAACACACTGCCGTCAAGTCTGATCCAACTCATAGCAACTGCTCCTTAGGAATAGCCCTGAAATATTATCTGATACAGTGCTGGAATATGAGCTCCTTAAGCCAGAAAGCACTTAAAATAACACTGGGAAAGAGCTGACTCATCAGAGTAGAACTGACCTTAATGATATGGATAAAGTATAGCTTACAGGACCTCCATTTGCTGAACTGCCATGACTCAAAATTAGTAGAAACAGCCACAAACATCCATTAATAATCAGAACATGGAATGTACAAAGTATGAATCTAGAAAATTAGAAGTTGTCAAAAATGAAATGGAACACATAAAGATTGATAGCCTAGGCTTTAGTGAGCTGAAATGGCCATTTTGAACCAGACAACCACATGATCTACTGTGCTGGAAATGACAAGTTGAAGAGTAATGGTGTGGCATTCATTGTCACAAAGAATGTTTTAAGATCTATCCTGAAGTACAATACTGTCAGTAATAGTATAATATCTATATACCTAGAAGAAAGGCCAGTTAATATTACTACTAATCAAATTTACACACCAAACACTAAAGCCAAAGATGAAGAAATTGAATATTTTTACCAACTTCTGCAGTCTGAAATTGACCAAACATGCAATCAAGTTGTGTTGAGTATTGCTAGTGGTTGGAATGCAAAAGTTTGAAAATAGAAGACCCACTAGTAGTAAGAGAATGTGGCCTTGGTGATAGAAATGACGCTGGAGATCGCATGATAGAATTTTGTAAGACCAACAAATTATTCATTGCTAATACATTTTTTCAACAGTACAAGTGACAGCTATACAAGTGGACTTCACCAGATGGAGTTCACAGGAATCATATTGAGTACATCTGTCACAAGAGATGATGGAAAAGCTTAATATCTTAAGCCAAAACAAGATCAGGATCTGATTGTGAAACAGACCATCAGCTGCTAATATGCAAGTTCAAGTTAAAATTGAAGACAATTAAAACTAGTCCATGACAGCCATAATATGACCTTGAATATAACCCTCTTGAATTTAGAGACAACCTAAAGAATAGATTTGATGCATTGAACACCAATGACTGAAAATCAGAGGAATTATGGGATGACATCAAGAACATCATTCATGAAGGAAACAAAAGGTCATTTAAAAGACAGAAAAGGAAGAAAAAAACAAAATAGACTCCAGTAGAGACTGAAACTTGCTCTTGAGTGGAGAGTAGCTAAAGCAAATGGAAGAAACGACAAGATAAAAGATCTGAACAGAAGATTTCAAAGAGCAGGCAAAGTCAATTAATATTTTGGAATGCCAAAAGACCTCGAGTTAGAAAACCAAAAGAGAAGAACACATTGGGAATTTCTCAAGCTGAAAGAGCTGAGGAAAAATTTCAACCTCGAGTTGCAATATTGAACGATTCTATGAGCAATATATTGAGTGATGCAGGAAACATCCAAAGAAGATGGAAGAGTCACTATACAAAAAAGAATTGGTTGATGTTCATCCATCTCAGGAAGTGGAATATGATCAAGAACCAATGGTATTGAAGAAAGAAGTCGAAGTTGCGCTGAAGGAATTGGTGAAATACAAGGCTCCAGGAATTGATAGAATACTCATTGAGATGTTTCAACAAATGAATGCCATGCTAGATGTACTCACTAGGCTACGCCAAGAAATTTGGAAGACAGCTACCTGACCAACTGACTGGAAGATATCAATATCAATATCAATATATATATATATATATATACCCATTCCAAAGAAAGATGATCTCACAAAATGTGGAAATTAATGATGGAAATATCATTAATATCACATGAAAGTAAAATCTTACTGAAGATAATTGAAAAATGGTTGCAGCAGTATACTGACAGAAAACTTCGAGAAATGCAAGCATGGATATTCCTAAAGAGGATGTGGAACAAGGATATCATAGCTGATGTCAGATAGATCTTGGCTGAAAGTAAAGAATATCAGAAAGATTTTAATTGTGTTTTATTGACTATACAAAAACATTCGATTGTGTGGATCATAACAAATTATGGACAAAATTGAGAGGAAAGCGAATTACAGAACAGTTCATTGTGCTCATGAGGAACCTATATATGGATGAGGAGGCTGCTGTTCAAACAGAACAGGGGGATACTGCATGGTTTAAAATCAGGAAAGGAGTGTGTCAGGGTTGCATCTTTTCACCATATGTACTCAATCTGTATGCTGAGTAAATAACCCAAGAAGCTATACTATATAAAGAAGAACATAGCATCAGGATTGGAGGAAGAATCATTAACAACCTGTGATATGTAGACAACACACTTTGTCTGCTGAAAGTGAAGATGACGTGAAGCATTTACTGATGAAGATCGAAGACTACAGTCTGGAGTATGGATTACACCTCAATATAAAGAAAACAAAAATCCTCATAAGTGGACCTATAAGCAGCATCATGATAAATGGAGAAAAGATAGAAGTGTCAAGGACTTCATATTACTTGGTTGTACAACCAACATCAATGGAGCAAGTCAAGATATCAGATGATGTATGTTGTTGTTGTTGTTATGTGCCATCAAGTTGGACCCAACTCACAGTAGTAGTTCCCTGGGTTTCTGAGGCAGTATCACTATGGAAGGGGATTACCCAAACTTCCTTCCAAAGAGTGACTGGTGGGTTTGAATCCCCAGCCTTCTAGTTAACAGTCAAGTGCTTTAGGCATCATGCTACCAGAGCTCCCTCAGATGATGTATGTTGTTATTGTTATGTGGTGTCGAGTTGGACCTGACTCATAGAGACCCCTCCTTGGGTTTCTGAGGCAGTATCACTACAGAAGTAGATTGTCTCATCTTCCTTCCAAGGAGTGGCTGGTGGGTTTGAACCACCAGCCTTCTGGTTAGCAGTCAAGTGCCTTAGGCATTATGCTACCAGAGTTCCCAGATGATGTATAGCACTGGGCAAATCAGCTGCGAAGGACGTCTTTCAAGTGCTGAAGAGCAAAGCTACCTCCTTGAAGATTAGGATGCACCTTACACAGGCCATGGTATTTTCAATCTCCACATATACATATGAGAGTTTGACAATGAATAAGGAAGACTAAAGAAGAGTTGATGCTTTTGAGTTTGGTGTTGGCAAAGAATGTGGGAAGTACCACGGACTGCTAAAAGAAGTAACTAATGTGCCCTGGAAGAAGTGCAGCCAGAATTTGTTATGATCCACACAATCAAATCCAAGTATGCAAGTATGTATCTTTTCCAGTCATTTGGTGTGTTAGACTGGACTCTCAGAGAAGCAAAACCAGTAAACCTTATATATAGAGAGAGAAAAAGAAATTTATCTTAGGAAAATGGCTCACACACTTATAGAAGCTAGCAAGTCCCAAGTTTTTGGATCAAGTATCAAGCTGGAGGCTTTTCCCACCTCACACAGCTGTGGGGGCTGAGGAGGTCAAAGTTGGCAGGCAGTATACTACCAGTGATTCTTCTTTGTCTCCAACTTTTGTATTGTAGTCACCAGTGATAATCAGCACATATTGATTGCATGTTTGGTCAATTTTAGACTGCAGAAGTTGGTAAAAATGTTCAAATTCTTCGTCTTTAGCTTTGGTGGTTGGTGAGTAAATTTGAATAATAGTAGTATTCATTGGCTTTCTTTGTATATAAGTAATTCTACTTAATTTATGGTCTGTTTCAATGTTTTGGCCAAGAGGACCTATTTGATTTCAAACTGATGACAGTCCACATCTTCATGTTATAGTCTAATGCAAGGCATATATTCAACATTTTATTTTCAAACTATTTACCACTACACTAAATTTGGTAGAGATGGAGGCTTTATACCACATTTTTTTTTTTTTAACAAAACATGATTTTCTTAAGATTGCAATACTCCACAATGCTTTTCTTTCTATGATACTTACTTATAAGTTAGTAAAGATTGTGAAGTCGTTGTTAAAAGTAAAATGTCACAGAGCTTTTATATAGGACTGTTGGGGACTTAATCACACTCCATTGACATTTGTACTAGAGATAATTTCCAAGGTTCTGCTGTCACAAAATGCAGAATGAACATTGACTCAAAGATCCAGAAGCCAACCTGAAGTAAGGAAAGGCCTGAGTGCTCACCTGACCTCTCTGCCAGAGCTTCCAGAAGGCTCTTGGTGAGTTCATAGACCCTAACATTGTGATTATGTAAAAATGTACCCAATTGACATTTCCCCTTTATTTTTAAAGTCTAGGAAGAGCTCTTTAATTGTAATATTAACTTTAAAATTTTTGAACTCTCTGAGTAAGAAGGAAATATTCACTATAATTTAAATATTCCTTGACCTCATACTTTCCAACAGGTTAAAGCACATTGATATTAAGGTGAAAATCTATTTCCAAATAATTATAGTCCTTGGGCTTGTGAGAGGGTAATATCTTGAAAGGCATTAACTATAATAGATGTGGGATAACAGCCATTTGACTGACACTCAGGTACTACTTGAAGGACTTCTCCAAGGACAGAAGATTCTTCCTGTCTCATAAAGAACTGGATGCTCTGAAAGAAGGAAAAAGTAAAGAATCTTGAGGAGGTATTTATTTGAATACATTTTTAGCAAGGAATTAAAAAGAAATTATCACAGTATTAAAATAAATATGTATGATGGAAATAATACTATTTATTGAGGTTTTACACTTTGTCAGGCAATTATACATATAAAATCTGTTTTTATCTCTCCTAAAAACTGTAAGTTTACAAATAAAATAACTAAGCTAATAAAGGTTTTAAAATTCCCTAAGGTTTTATATCTAATATGTGATAAAGCTTACATTAAAACACAGGCAATTGTAGTAAACATAATCACTTATTAAATCTAAAAATAATTTTCATTTAACTTTTTTTTTAATTTAAAAATCCTTAATATGTAAGTGAAATATGAGAATATCACATAAATTGCTACTTTATTTTTGTTTTCTTTCTTCAGAAGTTTTTCAATGATAAAATGTATTTATCTTGATTTGGCATGATTAAAGGTATATACTTAAATGCAATTCCAAATTATCATGTGCTTTGTCTATTAAACTTTGCATATTAAACACTTGTTTTTGAACAAATGCCATTGCTTGTTCTATGTTGTATATGTTCTTTATCTTATTATATCCTTGCAGTTCATTAAAAAGAAATCAGATGTAGGAGAGGCAAGGTTTTTTTGTTTGCTTGTTGATTGTTAATGTTGCACATTGAATGAAAACTATTTTAATTCCTTAAGAAATTAATCCTAACTGATATACTGAACATAGTGATTGCTGAAAGCATTTGGCCAATACCTGTTTATTTTTAAATATATGAATTAAATCTATGATTACATGGATGTAAAAATAAGTATATGGAATTAAAAAAAAAAAAACTTTATTTTGGGATGTTTTGTATACAAAAGATGGACAGCAATCCTGTCTTGTATAAATTAAAATGTTTTCTCATGATTTTGTTTAATTCTCTATTGTATTTAAACTTTACCTTGTTTATTCATTTTTAATTTTATCTTACATTACTCAGTTATTTCTAGTATGAAAATAACTTTGGATTAAAAGAAGCATGAAGAGATTGATACAACCAAATGTGTTATTATCATCAATATATACATAATGAAAAAAAAATGTAGAATTCAAGGAATAGTGCCCATCTTTCCTAAGCCAAACAGTATATTAGTTTGAATATGCATCCTAATGACAATTATTTTTGGGAAAATAAGAGCATATCATGCTTGGTAAAGTAGAGTCAGTGAAAAAGAGTAAAATCTTCAATGAGATGGATTGATACAGTAGCTGCAAAAATGGACTCAAATATACCAACAATTGTAAGGATGATGCAGGACCAGATATTGCATGCAGACAGTGTGTTGTTCAGTTGCATATAGGGTTGCTATAATTTGGAACCAACTCGACGGCACCTAACAACAGCAAACAAACAAACAAACAAACTATATATATATATATATATATATATGTCATATATATATATATATGATAAATTAAGTAATTGCAAAAATGTTTATTATAGTTAGTGACATATTAGCTCTGGGGGGACATAGAAACATTGTTTGAGTCCTAAAGATACCCATTTTGTTGGAGGTTAGCAACAATTTGAAAAGAAAAAAAAAAACAGAATAGAAACAAAATTACAAGATATTATGACAATTGCTATAAGAGAGGTAAATATCTTCTGGCAGTTGAATAGTGAGTGGCTGTGCAGATATGGGGATATCAATGAAAGCAAAGTATCAAGGAGGTGATGTGGTAAGACTTAATTACTGGTGTTTTCTCATGTTTATTTTGCTTATGCATAACCTATTAAGAAGTTTTACAAGCTACACTGTTATGAGAGAAAAAGAGAAACAATGAAAGAAACAATGTGAATATATAATTGAAGAGATTTTTAAAGAAGCCTTAGAAATGATGCTTAATTGCCCCTATATCCATGTATATTTCTGTAATAACACATGACTTTCTCCAATAACCAAACCAAACTCACTGCCATAGAATCAATTCCGACTCATAGCAACCCTCTTTGTGTCCGAGGCTGTCAATCTTTACAAAAGTAGATTGCTCGATCTTCCTTCCACGGAGCAGCTGGTAGGTTTTAACAGGTAACCTTCTGGTTAGCAGTCAAAATGCCTTATCCACTACACCTCCAGAAATCCTTTCATGACTGCCTAGTCACTTTAATATGTTTTGAAACTAATATATTATGGAATGGATTATAAAGCTATATAAAGCAAAAAGAAAAACTCAAACTCACTGCCATTGAGTTGATTCTGACTCATACTGACCTCCATTGGATTTGTGAGGCAGTAAATCTTTACTGAAGTAGATTACCCAGTCTTCGTTCCATGGAGTGGCTGGCTGGTTTGAATTGCCAACTTTCTGGTTACCACTCAAATGCCTTAGGCACTACACCAACAGAGCTTTATGTTACACACACACACACACACACACACACACACACAATAAATAAAACCAATCTAATTACATTGCAACAGATGCTAAGAATCCATATAAAAACTACCAAATGATCCAGTTAAACAGACAGATGTTTTCTTTATAACAATGAAATATAGAATGTGTGAAATTTATTTTTCAAGAAAGTCATGAGATTTTATGTATGTCAGACTGGGGAGCGCCTATGTGCTTTCAATGAAAGAAAGAAAGAATTCCTTTTAAAAATTAGAAGCGGAAAAGATTAAAACATATTTCTGTCACAAGTATGCCATAGCTAAAATAAAATCCAGTCTTATTTCTGTTATATAAAAGGAGTGTTTCAAATTGAATGACTTTCAGCTATTTGTTTAAACATGGATCTTGAAAATCACTCAGTGATTTTCTTGGATAAGAAAACATAATCGAATTTACATATGTTAGCCTGAAAATTAATAACTGTGTCTGTCCTATTAATAATAGAAATTCTTGTTGGCTTGGATTCTATTTACATGGAAAAATGAAAGGAACAATGAAAACTAAATTCACCTCTTGCCTACACTTTATGTAAATGTGATTCACATTCCCAGAACTTCAAACTCTGTTACAAAGGGAAACTCAGATTGTGAGCTATCTGGTAAGCAGTAACATGAATCCTATTGCTCCTGAATAAATTTCATATCATAGTGACCCTACAAGACAGAGTATAACTGCCTCATAGGGTTTCTAAGGCTGTAAATCTTTATAGAAGCAGACTGCCACATCTTTCTAGTGAGGAGTGGGCTGGAGAATTTGAATTGCTGAACTTTCAGTTAGCATCTGAGAGCTTTAAACTCTGAGCCACTAGGACTCCTAATAACATGAGCAGCTGGTATGAATCTAAAAATATTAACTTGTGTGCTTCTGATATATTTCCCTCTCTACCTTTCCATATTTCATTGGACCCCTAAGACCCTTTCTTTCCCATGTACCACACATAGAAACAAAAAGTAAACACCTAGAAAGCATTGGCCTAAGTGCTAAACTGAAAAAAAAAAAAAAAAAATTCAACCATGTATTTGGAAAGTAATGTTTTTCTTCTCCCAAAAATGATTATAAGTCTCAGGTAAAGGGGATAAGAAACTGAGAGCATAGGAAAGATGTAGGATGAATGAAAGGAAAGAATAGAGCAGCAAGAGTCATTGAAAGGAAAAGAACAGAAGTTACAGCATCCCTCTGATTCTGGATCTCCATCCATTTACAGCCTCTGGACCACTTGCCAGCTAGCAATTTGAACCACTAAGCTCTTCTGAATATGCATTGTATATCCTCTGCAGTAATAAAGACACGGATGACTCAATTTCCCAATTGAAGTGAATAGAATCAAATCAGAATTTCTCTATGACTTAAGTTAGTATGTACTCAGCCATTCAATATATACAATTCAAATTACTTGTTAGTTCAAACAAGTGTGACTTTACTAGTTTGTATTTTCCATTGATTGATCAAAATATTCATATGTGTTTTTTAAAACAGTTGTATTTTCTACTTGGCCTCCAATAGTACAATACTCTCAGTGTACTCTTCACTCCAAAAATATTAAAGGAGCAAATTTTACCTAAAAGAAAAATAAATAAATAAATAAAACAGAAGAAAATGATTTATGTAAATAAAAATCAGCAAGAAAATTTGATTTAATATTCCTATGACATTCACTGTTGGTTTGTGATTTTCAGAATGTGAAGTATCAGCTTCCAAAAATCACATGAGAATGCTACTTCAAAAGATGAGTTACATGTTTTTCAGATACTCTTATTGATATTCAAAACTGCAGTGTATTTATGTATGTTCAGCTCTTCTTCAGAGTAATGGTACTTATACCGTCCTTCAGGGAAGTGAAGTAGGAGCATTAGTAAGGTTAATAATTGGCTCTAAATTTCACCTTTAAAGGACTTTTATGCACAAACATGTTTTATTTAACATCTCAGAATGGTAAGTGTTTGAGCATTTCGGTATGAACCAGGTATCACTGAAGCAATGAAGCTTCTTAATTGATAGCAACTTCCAGAGAAGGGAAAAAAAAAAAAAAGGCACCATATAGACTTTGGGAGCTCTGATAGTGTAGTGTCTAAGGCACTTGATGGCATATAACAACAACGACAACATATAGACTTTGTTGTTGTTATGTGCTGTCAAGTTGGACCTGACACATAGCGACCCCACCTTGGGTTTCTGAGGTGCTATCACTATGGAAGAAGATTGCACATCCTTCCTTCTAAGAAGTGGCTGGTGGGTTTGAACTGCCAGCCTTCTGGTTAGCAGTCAAGTGCTTTAGGCACTATGCTATCAGAGCTCCCATATAGACTTTAGGTAGTAGGAATTGAGGAATACATTTAATAACAACTTAAATATCACAAAATTTAGTCTCCAGTTATTATCACAAGATGACTCCCCTGTAGCAAAATAACTTTCCCTTGTCTTTCTCTGAAAAGAAGCCTGGTGTTATCTTCTTATAATATAATTCCTTGAAATCAAAATGATGCACGTTCCCAAATCAAAACATATAATCACATCTTCTGATTAGACAATCCCATTACTTGATATTTGATATAGAGAAACAACTTACTAAAAAAAAAAAAAAATTCTCTATACTCATCAAAATTTGCTGAAATTTTACCTATAAAATTGTAAACTTAAAAACAATCTTTTGTCTAAGGAGGTGTTGATATAATTCATTAGAAAAAATGTTATAAAGATATTAAAATGACAAATCTGATAGACAGGTAAAAGATATATACAAAATACAGAATTTAATTTGTTTAGATTGGTAATTACAAATGAGTTATATACATTAATATGATGAAGAAAAATAAAAATGATTATTTGATTAGATGATGGCAGCATAAGTGTATTGAATGATTACTCAGTTGGATGCACATTGTTAGGGGTAAAGCAAATTCACATCAATTTCTATCCATGAGGAAGTGAGTCTAGTAGGAGTAAGAATCAAATTATTATATGTATCTTAATATATATTTATAAAAATTATTTCAATATTTTTTGTTCTTATTTGAAAGTTACTATTTATTTAGGAGCTCTGGTAGCATAGTGCCTAAGGCACTTGACTGCTAACCAGAAGGCTGGCGGTTCAAACCCACCAGCCACTCCTCGGAAGGAAGAT
>NW_006922350.1:439774-444871 GCF_000298275.1 Orycteropus afer afer
GGCCGACTCGACGGCAAATAACAACTAACAACATTTTATTTCTAAATAAAAATAAAATTATACATGCTTATTTCTTATGTAGAGCTGTTACAACATTTGACCACTACCTTGACCTTATTTGTTCATCTTTCTAAAAAAGAAAAAAAAAATTTCTACATATGAAGCAAATATTTATTTCTTAATGAGGCTATAAAATACAGGATAAAACTGATAATGGTCTTGTTGACAAATAGAAATTGTTAAGGATTAAAATTCATCTCTAATACTAATCAATATTTAGAAGACACTGAGGCATAGACATTCATTAGAAAATCATTACTGAACATAAAAAATGTATCTGAAGCCACATTTATGTGAAACATTAAAAGATCTGTTTATTGCTTGTCTTTATAAGTGAAGAGTGATAAAGAAGGAGTCATTAGCGCAGTGTTTGTAAAGTGTTGTAAATGGAGCACTGTAGTTGTCTGTGGTCTCTCATATTCTCTGAAGATGGAGCTGCTGCCATTTGCGGTAGGGTGAGGGAGAGGAAGGAGGAAACAATTTGTTCACATTATGTTTCCCAAATTTGAAAAGTGAAATGTGAAATTCATTTAGACTTTCATTAAGGCTTATCTTCTCAATAAATTAATGTGTACATTCTTAAAGTTTCCTATGAGCTACCAGAATCATATTGTTGAGTTTTTCTTTGTTACTATTCAATAAACAGTTCTCCAACATTTTGACTGAAGTGTTTCTCATCATTTATTTTTATTGTTTATGTTTAATAAAGATAATTTTTAATTGTTCTTTCTCTAAATTGAAAAAAAATCAGGAAGGGAAGATGATGTCTTACCTGTAGGCCACATGCTAGTTCCCTCTAACATCTTCCAAAAAAAAAAAACCTCACTGCTGTAGAGTTGGATCCAACTCATAGTGACCCCTCCTTGGGTTTCCAAGGCAGTATCACTACGGAAGAAGATTGCGCAATCTTCCTTCCAAGGAGAGGCTGGTGAGCCAAAACACTAGGTACACCAGTTTGAAGTGGGGATTCTGGCCCTCTGAACAGCTCAGTAAGTTAGAGTATGCCAAACTCAGGGGAGTTGGATTAAAAAAGAGAGAGAAACAGTGCAATTACCTGGGGGGGGGGGGGGAAGGTGAAACTGCCTTGCGGAGTGCTGACTGGCCAGCTGGATGGGGCATTGGAGGGCTCCCTGGGGTAGTAGAGAGAACACACCAAAAGACCTGTGACCACTCCATGGATCTACCTTCAGCACCTGCTTTTATTGGTAAACTTGGGACTACAAGGAGGGAGCAGAGACCCCTCTGGCTCCAGATGCTGCTGAATTGGGAGCAGAGAGGGAAGTTCATCACAAGTGGGAGGACTCTAGGACTAACTCGTGGTGCTGGTCAGGGCAGCTATCCCAGGATGGCTTTTTGGCATGAAGGGGCCTGGAAAATGTGGTTTTTGTGGATGTCCGAATCTGGTGGAAAGTGGTGGCCCCTTAACTATTGGGGTCTTTGCCAAACTTGAGCTGTGGAACTGTGAGTAACAGCATAACATCAGCAGCAGCAGCCTAGTCAAAGCCCTGGGAACAGGTACTGACACCTTGGAGCTTTTTTTTTTTCTCTTTTCTTCTTCCTTTATCCACCTTTCCTCTGCTTCATCCAGTAGAAAAACAACATTAAGCCTCCACATACCTCTTGGATTGATTCCCAAACCCCTTTCATGACAGAGACCTGCATCCACATTCCACAGAGTGATGCCATCATCACAAAGAAAACTGCAGAGCAACCCAGCACACCTGAATTAATAACCATAAAAATAAAATACACCAGCTCCACCTTTGCAAAAATATTAAATCATGAAATCAAGACAAAACAAATCAATACATAACTAAGTTAAAAATAACTTCAAAATGTCTAGGGAAGAACAGGCAATCTCAGATCAAAGAAACAAACAAACAAACAAAAAAAAAAAAAAACAGGATAAGACAATAGAAATAAAATCCCAAACAAAAGTCTCATTAGACATGGAGGAAGAAGAGGCAATAGAATTATCTGAGAAGGAATTTAGAAGATATGTTTATAGAACTTTACTAGAGCTCAAGGAAACCCCAAACAGAATCAAGGAGAACACAGACAGTACCCTGGACTAACTCAGAAAAACCATTCAAGAACAAAATAACAAGATTAATACACAATCATAACTCATACAAAAACAGCAGTTAGAAATCCAGAAGATGAATACCAAAATTACAGAATTACACAACACGGTAGAAACACAAAAGAATATGCTAGAACTGACTGAAGAATGCATTTCCCAACTAAAAGATAAATCCCTTGACACCAGACTGTATGAAGAAAAATCAGAACAAATATTTAAGAGAAATGAAGAGAACCTAAGAGTTATATGTGATGACATAAGAAGAAACCACATAGGTCTCATTGGAATTCCAAAACAAGAACAGGTGAAAAAAACCACTGGGAAAATTGTGAAAGACTTAGTAACAGAAAATTTCTCCCATATCATGAAGGAAGAAAAGATATCTGTCCAAGAAGCTCAAAGAACCCCATACAGGATTGATCCAGAGAAAAAACATTGAGGCATATCATATTCAAACTCTACAAAACCAAAGACAAAGAAAGATTCTTGCAAGCTTCCTGGGACAAAAGAAATATTAGTTATAATAATCAAACACTTAGGCTGAGTTCTGATTACTCAGCAGAAACCATGCAGGCAAGAATGCAATGGAGTGGCATATATAAAACAGTGAAGGAAAAGAACTTCCAAACAAAAATCCTACATCCAGCCAAACTGTCCATCATATATATATATACGAACATGAAATCAAGACATTTTCAAACAAACAGAAATTAAAGAATTTTGTGAAAACCAGACCAACCCTACAAAAAATGCTTAAGGAAGTTCTTCCAATAGCAAACCCACAACAGAGAACAACAAAATCAGGACACATGACATCAGTGCTAAAACAAAATCAGAAATAGAAACTCAAAATAAGACCATAAAACAGTGTACACTAAAAAAACAAGGAAGACAATCTGCATACAACAACAGTGACTAACTAAATAGAGGGAATAAAAGTTTAGGTACAAAATTTTCAAATGGAAAAGAAAACAGGACAATGCCCTCATAGAACAGAGTGTTCCAAAAATCTAGAGACAAGAATTCACTCCAAGACAACTACAGAGAAAATTAAAAATTCCCCTAAGCAAACCCAGAAGGAAGGAAAACATATGGATTTAGTAAGCACAAAAGCAACAATAAAGAAGAAAAGAGAGGAAACACTTGACAACAAAATGAACTCAGCACAGAAAAGTATGTGGACCAAGGAACTCCAACTACATGACAAAAAAACACAATAGAATGAGAGCAATCAATGCATACCTATCACTAATTACAGTCAACATGAATGAACTATATCCACCAATTAAGAGAAAGAAAGTGGCAGACTGGATAAGAAAAGAGACCTATTGACATGCTGCCTACAAGAGACCCAAAACAAACTAATAGTTAAGGGGTGGGGAAAAAAAGAATACCAAGCCAATGATAACCAAAAAGAGTAGGAGTGACAATATTAATTTTTGATAAAATAGACTTCAAGGTAAAAACAACATAAGAGACAAAGAAGGTCATTATATGATGCTGAAAGGGTCAATTGAGCAAGAAGACATTACAATAATAAATATCTTTGCCCCCAGTGAAAGGGCACCAAAATACCTCAAGCAAATATCAATTGAATTGAGAGGGAAAATAGATAACTCTACAATAGCAGTAGGAGATTTTAACACACTACTTTCAAGGAGGGATAGATCAATTAGAAAAAAATAAAGATACAGAAGAACTCAACAACACAATCAACCAACTCGATCTCATAGACATATACAGAACACCCCACCCCACAAAAGCACAATTCACATTCTTCTCCAGTGCCCATGGATCATTCTCCAGAATAGATCATATGTTAGGACATAAAGCAAACCTCACTATTTAAAAAAAAAAAAAAAATGATATATGACAAAGCATCTTTTCAGACCACAATGCTACAAAATTAGAAATTAATAATGGGAAGATCAAGGAAAAAACCTCAAACTTGTGGAAGTTGAACAATACAGTGCTCAAAAACTACTGGGCAAAAGAAGAAATAAAAAGTGAAAGAAAAACATAATGCTAGAAACAAATTAGAATGAAGATACATCTTACCAAAAGCTATGGGACACAGTGAAAGCAGTACTCAGAGGTCAGTTTATAGCAATAAATTCATACATCAAAAAACAGGGAAGAAACAAAATCAATGCTCTAGCTCAACAACTCCAATAATTAGAAAAAGAACAACAAACAAATCCTACAGTATCTAGAAGTAAGGGAACAATAAAGATCCAAGCAGAAATAAATGAAACTGAAAAAAAAAAGAGAGAAAATCAATTAAACAAGAAGTTGGTAAGTAAATGAAAAGAGTGTCATTACAACAGAACCAACTGAAATTTAAAAAAAAAAAAAAGATACTGACAGAATATTATGAAAAACTGTACTCCAACAGAGTTGAGAACATAGAAGAAATGGACAAGTTTCTAGAATCACAAGACCTATGTAAACTATCCCACTCAGAGATAGAATACTTGAACAGACCCAAAACAAAGGAAGAAATTGAACAGGTCATAAAAAAAATTCTCACAAGAAAAAGTTCTGGCCTTGATGGCTTCACTGGAGAATTTTACCAAATATTTAGGGAAGAGTTGACATCTATAGTACTCAATATATTCCATAACACAGAAAAAGATGGAGTACTCCCAAACTCATTTTATGCAGCAA
The DNA here is from genome assembly GCF_000298275.1 of Orycteropus afer afer. NCBI lineage: Eukaryota > Metazoa > Chordata > Mammalia > Tubulidentata > Orycteropodidae > Orycteropus > Orycteropus afer. The sequence goes on from NW_006922350.1 coordinate 444,585, forward strand.
GCATAACACTAATACGAAAACCAGGGAAAGACACAACTAAAAAGGAAAACTACAGATCAATATCTTCATGAACATAGATGCAAAAATCTTCAACAAAATCCTAGTCAACAGAATCCAACAACATATCAAAAAATAATACGTTCTGACCAAGTGGGATTCCTATCTGGTATGCAAGTTTGGTTCAACATCAGAAAAACAGTCAATGTAATACACCACATAAACAAAACAAAAGAACCATATGATTATATGAATTGATGCAGAAAAGGCATTTGATAAAATCCAACACC
>NW_006922350.1:446080-449185 GCF_000298275.1 Orycteropus afer afer
CCAGCCACTCCTCGGAAGGAAGATGGGGCAATCTACTTCCGTAGTGATACTGCATCGGAAACCCAAGGAGGGGTCGCTATGAAACAGGTCCGACTCGACAGCACCTAACAACAACAACAACAACATACAGGCATAGTAGTCAAAACAGCATGGCATTGGTACAATGACAGACAGATAGACCAATGGAACAGAATTGAAAACCCAGAAATACACCCATCCATCTATGGAGAGCTGATTTTGACAAAGGTGCAAAACCCACTTAATGGGGAAGAGATAGCTTCTTTAACAAATGGTGGTGGCAAAATTGGATATCTACTTGCAGAAAAATGAAACAAGACCCATACCTCACCACATACACAAAACAAACTCAAGTTGGATCAAAGACTTAAATGTAAAACCCAAAACTATGAAATTCATCAAATATAAAATAGGGGCAAATTTAGGAGCTTTAATTTATGGCATAAATAGACTATCAAACATAACCCAGAATGCATAGGAGGTAGAAGAGAAGCTAGGTGACTGGTGCCTTTTAAAAATTAAACTCTTATGTGTATCAAAAGACTTTGTCAAAAGGGTAAAAAGAGATCCTACAGATTGGGAGAAAATATTTGCCTATGACATATCTGACAAAGGATTCATATCGAAAAATCTGTGGAAAACTTAAACACCTCAACACCAAAATGACAAACAATCCAATTCAAAATTGGGCAAGAGGCATGAACAGACCACTAAAGACAATGTGCTGGCAGCCAACAAACACATGAGGAATTGCTCATGATCTTTAGTCATTAAAGAGATTCAAATCAAAACAACGTTGAGATATCATTTTACCCCAGCAATAATAGCAATGTTCAACAGGGCAGAAAATAACAAATACTGGTGAGGTTGCAGAGAAATTGGAACTCTTATACACTGCTTCTGGGATTGTAAAATGATACAATTGTGGGAAATGGTATGGCATTTCCTTAAAAAACTGATTTCACCCAGAAATTCCATTACTAGGAATATATCCTAAAGAGATGAGAGACAGACTTATGCACACCTATGTTCATCACAGCACAACTCACTATAGCCAAGAGATGGAAACAACCTAAATGCCCATCAATGAATGAAGGAATAAGCAAATTATGGTACATCCACACAATAAAATACTATGCTACATTAAAGAACAATGAAGGATATGAGAATCATCTCACAACATGGATGAGCCTGGAGAACATTATGCTGAGTGAAATAAGTCAATTTTAGAAAACAAATATTTTATGAGTCCATTACTCTAAAAAGACAAAGAACAGTTTAATTAAGGGAGGGAATTCACTTTGTAGGTTATGGGGGTGGGAAGATGTGGTGGTTACATTTTTTGTGTCAAGTTGGCTGGGCCTGGTTGAATGGGTGGGCAGCTGAATGTAGTTATTTCCCATGGTGAGATTAGTAATTAACTCCATGGTGGAATTTATTGGAGCAGCTGCATAGCCGCTTTGGGTATGTGGTTTGTTTCCCATATATAAGAAGCAGCTTTGGGATTGGTCTCTAGCTTATGTATGCTTGAACCCTGCATGTAGCCATGTCATTGTTCAGCAGCCTGCCATGCTCTGCCGACCTTGGGCCTTACAATGCATTTAAATTAATGGCCTGCTGTGGTTTTGAACTGTGCTTTTTTCACTTGTCAACCTTGGGTTTGTCAGCCTCAGCAGCCAGCAGCTATCTGAGTGAAGAAATGCCTCTAGTTCCAGTGAGCTGGGAGCAGGAGGCAGAGCTGGATCCCAAGGCTGAGGGGCTTTTACCCAGCCCCTAAAGCCTGGCACTTTGAACTTGAACTTAAAGCCTCCAAACTGTAAGAGAATAAACTCCTGTTTGTTAAGGCCATCCCATTTGTGGTATATTCTTGTCATAGCAGCACTAGGTAACTAGAACAGGAGTGAAGGGGTGGGGATAATTTTGGGCTAGTCGAGGCCCACATGCTGAGGCGGGTAAGGGGAGGGATGGTATGGAAAGAGTCTGTGCCCACCATGATATCATTAGGGAAAGGGAGGACACTGAATTGTACACATAAGATATAGACGACAGAAGCTAATACCAGTATATCCACAATACTGAATTATTATTAACATCAAACACAAGGTTATGGATAGAGACATAAACATCTGAGAAGATCATATGAGGGTCAGTGAACAGGATTATACTCTAGACCAAGGATAGATTCAGCTGAGGTTAATCTTGCACAGATAACAGTCATACAAAATACCAGCAATCCTCACAGAAACAACAGAAGATAGACATAGAGCAATCCCTCACTGACGGCCAGACACTGTGAGAGAGAGATCCAACAAACCTACCAACTCAGGACCATAATATTGGAGGACACCAGCCTTAATTGGCACAACAATATACATAAAAATCTTGTTCCACAACCTACATAGGTGAGTAGTGACTGGGGTCTTAAAAGCTTTCAAGTGGACATCTAAGATGTAGCTTAATGATCTGCTATCCTTGGAAGCAAAGAAGTGTGCAAAAAACCAAGGGCATTGGGAAGGCATCAGCCCTTGGACATGTTGGACCTCAAGACCAAAAGAACTAGATGGTGCCTGACTACAATGCCAACTACTTGGGAAAGGATGAAAACTGGAGATCCTGGATAGAGTGGGAGGAAAAATGTGGAACAAATTCCCAAAGCACAATAACAACCAGAATTACTGGTCAAATGGACTCTGGTGGGACCCCCAAAACTATGGCCCTGGGATGCACTTTGGGCCTGGAATAAAACTCACTTCCAGGGGCTGGCTCTCAGCCCAACAGTTAATAAAACGTACATGCAGACCACTCAACCCAGGGTGATACACCCACATACTCTATGGATATGCATGCCTTGGAACAATGAACCATGGGGCACCAGAGGGCAACATTTGCAAGGATGAAATGCAGAACACACAGGAGTGCATAACTGTGAGCGGCATGGGGGGAGGGGGGAGGGAAGGGAGAGGAAGAGAGTGGGTTAGGGTTGTGTATGGTAATTGAGGAGTGAAACCAAATGTGCACAAAATTTTGAATGTAAAATAAACTCTGCTCTATAAATTTATACCTAAAACACAATTAAAAAAAAAAAAA
>NW_006922350.1:458479-476582 GCF_000298275.1 Orycteropus afer afer
TCCAAGATTATCTTCTGTGTCTGTGTTAATTGGTTTCCCTTTTCTTTGTTGAAGAGGGTCTGTGCAGTCTTTCTTTCTAGTCTGCCATCTTGCTGGAACTCTCCTTTATTGGATAATTTCATTGTGTCTTAATAAATGTTTCTCAAAGAATAGCATAAAAACATTAGATATTTTTCATCAGTTTCTATCAAACCCAAGTGAATTCTCTGGAAAATAATTTATATTTATAAAACAATTCACCACTTGTCTGTCAGTTTGTGTGCTCTGGTAGCTTGCATGTTACTGTGAGGCTTGAAGCTGTGCCACCTGTATTTCAAATACCTCCATGGTCCCCCTTAATGGACAGATTCCCACAGAGCTTCCAGACTTAGATGAATTGGGAGGAAGAATGAGGCCATCTATTTAAAAAAAAAAAAAAATGGCCACTGAAAACTTTTGAATAGCTTTGAAAAATTATCTGATATATTACAGGAAATTTTTTATTATTATCAGTGAAACATTGTCTGATACAGTGTTGGAGTTGGGCCCCTCAATTTGGAAGGCACTCAAAATATGACTAGGGAAAAGCTACCTCATTAAAGTAGAGCTGACCATATCAAATAGATGGAGTAACCTTTCAGCACCCTCATTTGCTCATGGAGTGCAACACAAAATGAGAAGAAATAGTTGCAATTATTCATGAACAATTGAACGTGGAATGTCCAGAGTATGAATCTAGGAAAATTAAAAGTTATCATAAATGAAATGGAATGCATAAAGATCAATATCCTAGGTATTAGCAAGCTAAAATGGACTGGTATTGGCCATTTTGAATTAGGCAATCATAGGTCTCCTATGCTAGGAATGACAAATTGAAGAGTAATGGTGTCACATTCTTCTTCAAAAAGAACATTTCAAGATCTATCCTGAAGTACAATGCTGTCAGTAATAGGGTAATATCCATATGCCTACAAGAAAGACTAGTTAATACTACATTATTCAAATATACACACCAATAACTAAAGCCAAAGATGAAGAAAATGATGATATTGATCAACTTCTCCAGTCTGAAATTGACCACTGATACAATAAATTTGTATTGATAATTACTGCTGATTGGGATGTGTAAATTGGAAAGAAAGAAAAAGCATCAGTAGTTGGAAAATATGGCCTTGGTGATTGAAATGACACTGGCGATCACATGATAGAATTTTGCAGGACAAGTGATGTGTTCATTGAAAATATCTTTTTTCAGTAGCATAAATGATAATCATACACATGGACTTAAAAGAAAAACAAACCAAACTTATTGCCATCGAGTCTGATCTGACTCATAGCGACTCCTTCTTGGGCTTCAGCGGTGTTATCACTATGGATGTAAATTGCCCAACCTTCCTTCTGTGGAGGCTAACCTTTTGGTTAGCCATCAAATGCCTTAGGCACTACGCCACCAGAGCTCCCATACATGGACCTAGCCAGATGGAATACACAGGAATAAAATAGACTTCATCTGTGGAAAGAGACAATGAAGAAGCTCAATATCATAGGTCAAGGCCAGGAGCTGGCTGTAGAAGACACAATCAATTGTGCATATGCAAGTTCCAATTGAAGCTAAAGAAAATTAAAACAAGTCCATGAGAACCAAAATGCAAACTTGATTACATACTTCTTGAATTTAGAGAACATCTGAAGACCAGATTTGGTACATATAACATCAATGATAGAAAAGCAGATGAGTTGTGAGAAGACACTAAGAATAATGTGTGAAGAAAGCAAAACGTCATAGAAAGACAGAAAAGGAAGACCAAAAGCAATGTCAGGAGAGACTCTGAACTATCTCTTGGACATAAAGTAATGCAAATGGAAGAAATGATGAAATAAGTGAGCTGAAAAGAAGATTTCAAAGGGTGACTCCAGAAGACAAAGAAAAGGTAATGAAATATGTAAAAATTTGAATTTAGAATACTGAAAAGGAAGAACAAGATCAGGATTTCTGAAGAAATAACTGAAGAAAAAAAATTAACCCTCAAATTGCAATATTGAAGGATTCCATGGACAAAATTTCAAATGACGCAGGAAGCACCAAAAGAAGATGGAAGGTATACACAGAGCCACTGTACTGGAAAGAATTGGTCAACATTCAGTCCTTTCAGGAGGTAGCATATGACCAATAGTATTGAAGGAAGAAGTCCAATATTCACTGAAGGAACTGACAAAAAATAAGGATTCAGGAATTGACAGAATATCACTTGAGGTATTTCAACTTAGGAATGCAGCATTGGAGGCACTTATTCATACATTCTAAGAAATTTGGAAGAGAGTTACCTGGCAATGGACTGGAACTGATCCATATGTGTGCCATTTCAAAGAAAGATGATCCCACAGAATATAGAAATTAACAAACAATATCATTAACCATAAGCAAGTAAATTTTGCTGAAGATAATTAAAAAAAATGGTTGTAGCAGTATATTAACAGGGACAAGAAATTCAAGCTGAATTCAGAAGAGGACATGGACTGAGGGATATCATTGCTGATGTCGAATAGATCTCAGCTGAAAGCAAAGAATACCAGAAAAATGTGTACTTGTGCTTTATTGACTATGCAAAAGCATTTGACTGTGTGGATCATAACAAATTATGGATAACATTGAGAAGAATGGGAATTCGAGAACACTTAATTGTCTTCATGAGGAACCTGTGTGTAGACTAAAGATGCTCCCGATGAAACAGAAAAAGGAGATCCTGCATGGTTTAATATCAGGAGGAGTGTGTGTCAAGGTTGTATTATTTCACCATACCATGACCATGTGTAGGGTTGGCAGACAATGTTTCTACAAGTGTATTTGTATGTTCTGTAAGAACTTCCAGGTATATAGTAGAGCTGACAAAGGACAAGGTTGTAGTTAGTTCTTGGACACAGCCAGCTACCCTGAGGGAGAAAGTAGCTGGATCTATGTGCCCGGGACCATGGTCACAGGGGACATCAAGCTCAATTGGCATAACATATGACACAAAAACATTATTCCAAATCCTACTTTGGCAAGCAGCAACTGAGATCTTAAAAGCTTGCTAGCAGCCATCTAGGTGCAACAATGAGTCTCGCTTGCCCAGAGCAAAGAAGAATGAAGAAAATCAAAGATCCATGGAAACAATTAGCCAGTGACTGGTACACCATGCGATCCTCAGACTTTATGACTATGAGACCAGAAGAACTAGCTGGTGCCTGGCTACCACAATCAACAACCACTAGGAGGAGGATCTATGTAGGAGATCCTGGATAGAGTGGGAGAACAATGTGGAACAGAACTCAAAATCATAAAAGAGAGGGACTGGGTTTGCTGGTCTGATAGAGCCTAGTGGAACTCCTGAGACTATGGTCCTTAGCTTTTCTTCAGGTCTGGAATTGAACCCAGTCTTTTGGCTGCCAGCCAAACAAAAGATGGGCATATGAGCTGAACATTGACATTAGGCAGATACACTCCTTGGAGAGATCAATCATGAGAGAATAGAAGGGCCGTGTATGCACAGGGAGACAGCTTGGGAGGCAGGAGCACATGGGAGGGAAAGACACAGGGAAGAGGTGGCTGTGGGGAGGAAGCGGGAGGAGAGCCATTGAATTGTGGGAGATTACAGTCAATGTTATGAGACAATGTGTATATGAACTGCTGCATGGAAGATGAATTTGCTCTGTAAACTTTCATTCAAATCACAATAATTTTTTTTTAAAAAAAGAATTAGATGTTATACTGCTTTTAGCAAATCTACTGCAAAAGAATTCTTTAAAGTACTATAAAGCAAAAATGTCACTTTGAAGCCTAAGGTGTGCTTAATCCAAGCCTTGGTACATTCAATTGCCTCATATGCATGTGAAAGCTGGATAAGCAAAAAGAAAAGACCAAAGAAGATTTGATGCCTTTGAATTGTGGTATTGGTGAAGAGTACAGAAAATACCATGGACTGCCAGAAAAACAAAGAAATCTGTCTTGGAGGAGATACAACTGGAATGCTCTTTAGAAGCAAGAACGGGTACTCTTTGCCCCACTTACTTTGGTCATACTGTCAGATGGGACTGGTCCCTGGAGAAGGATATTATGCTTGGTAAAGTAGAGGGTCAGTAAAATAAGGGGAAAACTATTAACAAGATGGAGTAACACAGTGGCTGCTAGTGTGGCTTCAAGCATAGCAAGTATTGTGAGAATGGTGCAGGACTGGGCAATGTTTCATTCTGTTGTGCATATGTTTCAAAGCTGACTCGATGTTGTTTAATAAAGCAACAACAACAACAACACACAAACACCAGTATTTGTGTTAATGTAATATTATTACACAGATTGGCACATTCTATATTTGCAGGGAGATCCTGACTATGGTATATATCTACTATATTACTCTGAAATGTATTATGATCACAGTTGATTTTCATAAATGGCAAAAATGGTTAATTTATCATTAAATGTATGGAAGAAAACAAAATTACAGGGACTTCATGCTCATTTTTACTCTTTGAAGAGAAAAAAACTAAAAAATTATACTTTTGTTGACAAACCTATAAAGGCATTTATAGTTAATGATAAATAATATACTTAGAAAGAAATAGAATAAGTTACTAGAATTTTTTTTCATAAATACAATGCTGATCATTTTATTAAATCAAGGTCATAAATGTGAAAAAAAATACAGTCATAAGGTACATAACACATCTGTTTGGGCAACATATAACCTCATATATGTCTGATGTCCCATGTATCTCATGTCTCTTGTTTACAAAGTGATTATACTGCCAGTCATATAATGGTACAGTACATACATAACCTGAAAAATAAAGAAAAAAATTATCCAAACTGTTAAAGGATCAACTCCATTGGAAGTTACAAAGCTAACAAAAATGCTGCCAGAGAGACTTGTTTTAGATATGGAGAAATTGCTAATGATGTGGATTGAGAATCAAAATCAAAAGCAAATCTCTCTCGGCACATTGATGATCACTGCTAAGGCACAAACTTTGTTAGAGATTGCAAAAAAGGACATGGAAGCGTCATCTTCTGACCTCCTCTAACTTCACAAGAGGAAGACAAAATCACCATCAGCAGCTGAAGGCTTATTATGAGACCCAACATGTCACCACCCTTCAGACTAACTGTGCCTCCCACGGTGCTCTGTACTTCTTTGCTGCGTTTGATAATTCATTGCAATGGCCACACAGAACTCACAGACAAATTACAGGGTTTATTAGGGAAGTAAAAGGGAACAATTCAGGTTCAGGAATGTGCTCAGCATACAGTTCTTTGTTCAGGACAGTCTCCCCTCTGCTGTGCCCTAAGACATGTCTCTCCAGCCCTTTGCCTCTCTGCCTGGCCTCTGCCTCTGTGGGCCAGGTAAACCTGTCACTTTGTATCATGTCTCTTGGTTCCTCTGCCACTTTCTGCCAGGGGGTCTCTCAGCCAAGGAGGTCCAGTTCAGGGATCTTGGGTCCAAGGATGTGCTCCACTTTACCTCCAGCTCTTTTCTTTTGATGACAGGGAGATCCTCTCTCTGCCTCTGTTGTTGTTGTTATGTGCTATGGAGTCAGACCCAACTCATAGCAACCCCTGCTTGGGTTTCCGAGGCAGTATCACTTTGGAAGTAGATTGCCCCATCTTCCTTCCAAGGAGTGGCTGGTGGGTTTGAACTGTCAGTCTTCAGATTAGCAGTCAAGTGCCTTAGGCACTATGCTACCAGAGCTCCTTCTCTGCCTCTAGGAGGGCTCATTTTAAGCTTGGCAGAATGAAAAACTAACTAATCACAACATCAGAGTTCTACACAACTTATTTGCATGGTGCCACCCAGTAATCTGATGGGAGTTACAGAGACTATGGCTACATAAGCCATACCAAGTAACTCACTGCTTAAAAAGCAGGACAAGATTATGATATGGTGTTTGTGCATTGTTCAAGTCACATAATATGCTATTTCACAGAACCCTGTAGTAATAGTAAGTGCTGCATGTGTGTATTATTATTCTATGACCATGCCATCTGCTATTTGTTTTATCAGGAGAAGACTGGTATGTATCCCTTAAGTTCAGAATATGTGTTTGCAAATATATATATGCATATGTGTACGTTGTATGTAGGAACTCTGGTGTCTCAGTGCTGCTAACCAAAAGGTCAGCAGTTTGAACCCACTAGCCACCCCTTATGGGGAGCTCTGGTAGCATAGTGCCTAAGGCACTTGACTGCTAACCAGGAGGCTGGTGGTTCAAACCCACCAGCCACTCCTCGGAAGGAAGGTTGGGCAATCCTACTTCTGTAGTGATAACTGCCTCAGAAACCCAAGGAGGGGTTGCTAGGAGTCGGGGCCGACTCTATGGCAAATAACAACAACAGCCACCCTATGGGAGGAAAGTGTGGTAATCTGCTTCTATGAAGATTACAGCTTTGGAAAGCCTATGGGTAGTTCTACTCTGTCCTATTGGGTCACTATGCATGAGAATTGACAGAATTGCATAAAACAACATGTTGTATATAAGCATATGTATGTTATATAATATGTGCATGTGTGTGTGTGTCTTCATATCATATATAGGTATACATGTATCTATGTCCCTATTTAGGAACTCTGGTGGCATAATGCTTTAGGCATTTGACAGTTAACCAGAGGGATGGCAGTTCAAACCAACCAGCCTCTCCTCAAGGAAGATTGGGCAATCTACTTCCATAGAGATACCGCCTTGGAAACACAAGGAGGGGTTGCTATGAATCGGATTCGGCTTGACAGCAGTGAATTTGGAGTTTTGGTTATGCCCCTACTTATGTATCTATCTACATGTTAAGAAAAAATGTTCTTCTTAATGACGTCAGATGCATTATTAAAAAGAGATTTTTTTTTCATTACACAGTCCTTTCAGTAAATTGGAGAAAAAAATCAGAAATGTGTGAATAGCAAAGGTGTGTCTAATTACATAACAGAGTTTTTTTTAGCATCCTCAGTGCTTTCCTCTAGAAAAATAAGTTCTCCCTGCCCAGTATCCTCTGATAGACATCATCTTTTGGCAATTCATTATTAACTTCTCCATAGAGTTGGTTATATTCATATTCCTGATTTACTCACTTGATTTTTTTTTTTTTTTCCTCCACCTGCTGAAATTGGGCTGTGGGCACATTGTTGTTGTTGCTGTTCTTATGTGCCACTGAGTTGGACTCTACTCATAACGATCCTTCCTTGGGTTTCTGAGGCAGTATCACTATGGAAGTAGATTGCCCTATCTTCCTTCTGAGGAGTGGCTGCTGGATTTGAACCACCATTCTTCTGGCTAGCAGTCAACTGCCTTATGCATTATGCTACCAGAGCACAACATAGCACATTACAGCCTCTGAAATAATTTTTGATAAGGTAAACCAATGGCATCCATTTTTCCAAACCCAACAGGAATTTTCCAGTTCCTATTGAAGGAGCTCTGGTGGTGTAGTGCCTAAGGTATTTAACTGCTAACCAGAAAACTGGTGATTCAAACCTACCAGCCACTCCTTGGAAGGAAGATTGGGCAATCTACTTCCATAATGATATTGCCTTGGAAAACCAAGGAGGGGTTGCTGTGAGTCAGATCCAACTTGACCACAGTGAGTATTTTATTTGAGTTCCCAATAACATTTGAAAACACTCATTCATTTTTAGTCTCCTAAAATGATCTTTATCTGTGTACCTTCTGAAACTCTTTTCACCTGATGATATTACTGTTTTGTCATATTTTTATGCCTTTACATATTTTTTTTCTAATTTTAGTCCTTTACAGAAAGATCATCAACCAATCTCCATTCAAAAAAATGGAGCTCTCACTCTTATTCACCACTGTTGATCACTCTATACTTTTTAATAATTAATTCTCACAGCGTTTGCCTTCATGATACATGATCACCCTCATTTTCTGTATTTATCTTTTGCTATGTCCTTGATTAAAATTATTACTTCTTGTTCTTGTTGGTGAACTTTTCTCTGCCAGCTGTTGAACATTTCAATTTGTTAATATTTAGTCTTAAATTATCTTCTCTTTTATTCTATGGAGTCTCTTTAAAATATCTCATCCAAGCTCTTAGCCTCATTTGCTACCAATATAGAGATAGCGCAAAAGTGTTTCCAGCCCAGTACTCATGCTCTGTTCTAGTACTGGATAGAAAACAGCCTCTTAAATGTTCAGTTTGGATTTTCAAATGTAATTCAAACTTAGTATATCTCAAAATCAGTTCATGAGTCATGTGCCCCTCTCCTCCAAATGCTAAAACCACAGTCCTTTTCCTTATTCCTTATGACAATGACATTTGTGTTATTTGTTTTGTTCTAATAAGAAAGAGTAAGGAGCTCTGGTAGCATAGTGGCTAAAGCACTTGACTGCTAACCAGAAGGCTGGAGGTTCAAACCCACCAGCCACTCCTCGGAAGGAAGGTTGGGCAATCCTACTTCCGTAGTGATACTGCCTTGTAAACCCAAGGAGGGGTCGCTATGAGTTGGGGCTGACTCGACGGCACATAACAACAACAGGAATAAGAAAGAATCTAGGCTTTAAACTTCATGTTTTTCCACACCTCTGTATCTCATTTATCACTGTATTTTGTAATTTTATTTTTCACATATCTCATAAATCTCTTATTTTTCTTTATCTTCATTTTCTTCTTCACAGTTCAATCAATGAATTTCTCTTGCTTAGGTTACTGCAGTAACTTCCTGTGTCTTTACAGACACTCTTGATCTGCTAAAGACATATATATTCACTTACAGAGTAATACTTTTAAAGCAAATTGGTTTATGTTGACATTTCCTGCTTAATACATTTATTTATTTATCTAAAAGTTATTTATTAACTGCCAGGTATATTCCAGGCACTGTTTTGGTATAAAGAATGGAGCTGTGAACAAATATGTTGTTGTTGTTGTATGTCTTCGAGTCGGACCCGACTCATAGCGACCACTTCCTTGGGTTTCTGAGGCAGTTTCACTATGGAAGTAGATAGCCCAATCTTCCTTCCGAGGAGTGGCTGGTGGGTTTGAACTGCCAGCCTTCTGGTTAGCAGTCAAATGCCTTGGGCACTACTCTACCAGAGCTCCTGAACAAATAGAAGCATTAAAACAAAACAAAACAAAACAAAACAAATCAACCCTAAAGAGAGCTTAGATCTTGGTAGGGAAGACATACAACATGAAATAAACACTTACAATGCAGTATTAGATACCTGTACTTGCAGACATAGGAAAAAAAAAAGTAATAGGTAGTACTTTCTCTGGCAGACCTCTCTGATAAACCCATTCTGAGTAGACAGAAAATAGAGTGGGGAAAACATGTCTGCATTTGGAGTAAGAATATTTCCATTAGTAGTAACAGTAAGTGCAAAGCCCCAGGTCGAGAGATATCCTTGAGAAGGAAATAGAACTGCCAGCTAGTATGACTAGAGTAAGGAGGACCTTGGAAGGAGTTTAGGTCAGACAAAATAAGGGATGAGGTAGAATGGTATAGTTAATGAAAGGTCTTGGAAGGACAGCAAAGTATTCCGGACTTTAATCTGCATACCAGTGTGAAATCACTAAAGTTCTGAGAATGGGGAGGAGTATGTTCTTATTCAAATACATATATTAAAATCACTTTAACTATTTTTAGATAAAAGCCTTTAGGGTACAAGAATGGAAGCAATAACATAAATTAAGAGGATATGCAATAACACAAATGGAAGATGATATAGATGTGACATAGGTTGGAAGCAATGGAAGAGGTAAAAGAGGTAGTTGAATTGAGGATATAAGATGAAGGTAGAGCACTTAGAATCTGCTAATGTATTTGTGCCTGGGCTCTGAGAGAAAAGATGACCGTATAAGATTTGTTTTCCTAATTGGGTGAATTACTGTATAATTTCTTGGGATCAGGTGGATGGAAAAAAAATGGATGAAGAAAATTTCAGAAAAATTCAATAATTTTATGTCAGAAATGCTAAGTTTGAAATACTTAGTAGACATTCAAGGTGAATTGTTGATTATGCAGCCCTATATATGACTCTAGAGCTCAAGGGTAACACTGAAAATACAGATCTTAATTTTTGCAGTAAATAGCAAATTGATTATTTTTAAGCCAAGAGACTAGATAAGATTAAATAGGAAGTGAGAATAAATGATGAATAAAGAAGACTTCAGGAGACTGACTCAGCAAGAGCAATCAGAGAAGTATAGTGTCCTAAATGTTCAGTGAAGAAAGTGTTTCTAAAGGCAGGAGAGGGCCAATTTTGATGAAAGATAGAGTCACAGGACTCAAATTTGATTGATTTTTTTCCTACCAAATCCTGTAGAACTCTCCATGTCCTGGCCCCTCTCTGTCCACAGCCCACGTGGACACCATGTTGAGGTGTAATCCATACCATGCCTCAATCTTTGTCTTATAACTATATTGACTCTCTTTCCATATTTTGAGAATATCATAGTCCCTCCTTGGATGGCATTTTAGCACATTTATTTATTTATTTATTTTAGAAAACCTTTTCTTTCCTTCTTTTAGAGTTTACTTCAATAATTCTGATTCTTTATCCATTGATTAACCAGCTTAAATATTCCTTCCTTATTAAATTCTCTCTGATTTACAGTAATAGTAATGTAAAATGTATTTACATATATTTATACGTTGTGACTTATGTCTCTCTTTGTCACTATATGGTAAACAGCATGAAAAAAGAGATTACCACTCTGTGTTTAATATTGAGCAGAAGGTACAGTTCAATGATCTCTAAATGTGTTGTCCTTGAATGAAGACAAACATAGAATCGTTTGCATATAAATTATAATACCCAGTAAGTTTGGGTATAATTTGTTTCCCTTTGGTCAAAGGGAACAAGAGGTATTTCTCTTTTGTTGTTTCTTATTTCAGTGAAAGGCTCTACTATTGATCCATGTCAGAAAGCCAAGAACTTAGGACAGTCCTTTAATACCATCCTCTCTGATGACGTGCTGAAAGTCCTGAAATCTCTCCATAATACCATGGTCCATATATGATCCCAATATATATAACAATTTGACAGAGACACTGAATACTTGTAGTCATTTCTAAAAAGGTGGATAATTGTGAGTTAGGATTTTGTAAGACAAAGAAGTATTTGAGTATTCAAGCTGTCCTACCATTATAGTTATCTATTGTTAAATTAGACCTGTATACATGAGTGTAAGATGCAAACTGTATCATTACTCTTATTGACATGGAATTATTGCTATTAATATTAACATGTTTTATATGTTTTTTTTTTTTACTGTAATACATTATTTTTTAAATGTTCCTAATTTTGATGTTTCAATGTTTGATTCAAATAGCTATGGAATAATTTGAAGATACCAGGAATTTGAAAAATGCTGCATTAATGAGCATGCAAGCTTGAATACATAAACCAGTGCAAGTTTGAATACATCAACCAGTATTGCACAGAAGCACAATAGTTAGCATTTAAATTATTATTTTTTCTATTCTCTTAGCTAACCAGCTTTTTTCTTGGAAATAAGCAAAGTTTATGATGATCAAAGAAGATACGAAATTGTTTTTCAGAGTCCAAAATCCCATATGTACTCTAAGTAATGCTGTTGTTATTGTTGTTAGGTGCCATTGAGTCAACTCTGACATAGTGACCCTATGTACGACAGAGCTAAACATTGCTTGATCCTGTGCCAGCCTCACAATCTTTCCTATACCTGAGCCCTTAGTTTCAGCCATGGTGTCAATCCGTCTTGTTGAGGGACTTCCCCTTTTTCATTGACCCTCCACTTTACCAAGCATGATATCCTTCTCCAAGGAATAGCCCATTCTGACAACATGACCAAATTAGGTGAGAAGTCTGGCCATTCTCTTTTCCAAGGAGCTTTCTGGCTATACTTCTTCTAGGACAGATTTGTTCATTCTTCTGGCACTCCATAGTATTTTCAGTATTCTTCACCAACACCATAACTCAAAAGTGTCAACGCTTCTTTGGGCTTACTTATTTATTGTCAATCTATGACATGCATATGAGGTGAATAAAAATACCATGGTGTGGGTCAGGTGCACCTTAGTCTACAAAGAGATATCTTTGCTCTTCAGCACTTTAAAGAGGTATTTTGAAACATATTTGCCCAGTGAAATATGTAGTCTGATTTCTTGACTGCTGCCTCCATTGATGTTGATTGTGGCACCAAGTAATATGAAATATTTGATAACTTCAATCTTTTCTCTATTTATCCTGATGCTGCTCATTTGTGCAGTTGTGAGGATTTTTGTTTCTTTATGTTGAGGTGTAATCCATACTGCAGACTGTAGTTTTTGATCTTCATCACTAAATACTTCAAGTCATCTTCACTTTGAGCAAGCATGGTTATGTCATCTGCATGTAGCAGTTTCTTAATGAGTCATTTTTCAATTCTGATGCCATGTTCTTCCTCATATAGTCCAGCTTCTCGGATTATTTGCTAAGCAAACAGATTGAATATGTACAGTGAAAGGATACAACCCTGATGCATACCCTTCCTGATTTTAAACCGTAAAGAATCCTTTTTTTCTGTTCAAATGACAGCCTCCTGGGCTATGTACAACTTCCTCATAAGCACAATTAAGTGTTCCAGAATTCCCATTCTTCTCAATGTTATCCATAATTTTTTATGATCCCCACAGTTGAATGCTTTTGCATACTTAATAAACATCTCTCTCATATTCTATATTTTCATCCAAGATCCATTTGACATCAGCAATGACATCCCTCATTCCACATCTTATTCTGAATCCAGCTTGTGTTTCTGAAATTTCCCTGTCAGTATACCACTGCAATTGTTTTTCAAGATTTGACTTGTGTGTGCTAGTAATAATATTGTTTGAAAATTTGCACCTTCCTATTGGATAACCTTTCTTTGTAAGGGGTACAAATCAAATTTATTGGCACAGAAGAGTAGAGCTCCCATCATGGCATCTGTTTGTAGAAACATCTCAATGGGTACTTTGTCATTTCCTGGAGCTTCGTTTTTTGCCAGTTCCTTCAGTATACCTTCAATTTCTTCCTTCATTGCCATTCGTTCTTGATCATATGCCAGCACTGAAATAGATGAACATCCAACAATTCTTTTTGGTACAATGACTGTGTATTTCTTCTATCTTTTACAGTCTCATGCATCATTCAATATTTTGCCCATAGAATCTTTCAATATTGCAACTTGAGGCTTGAATTTTTTCTTCAGTTCATTCAGCTTGAGAAATGCAAAGGATGTTCTTTCCTTTTGGTTTTCTAATTCCAGGTCTTTGCTCATTTCATTATAATAATAACTTTGTCTTCTCGAACTGCTCTTTGAAATGTTTTCAGCTTTTTTATCTTGACATTTGTTCCATTTCCTTCAGCTACTCTCTATTCAAGTTCAAGTTTCAGAGTTTCTTCTGACATCCATTCTGGAATTTTCTTCTTTTTCTGTCTTTTTAATGACGTTTTGAATTCCTCAGGTTTGATATTCTTGATGTCATCCCACAAATCATCTGGTTTTTGGTCACTGGTGTTCAATGGATCCAATCTATTGTTCAGATGGTCTCTAAATTCAAGTAGGATATAATCAATGCCATATTTTCACTCTTGTGGGCTTGTTTAAGTTG
Source organism: Orycteropus afer afer (assembly GCF_000298275.1). Lineage (NCBI taxonomy): Eukaryota > Metazoa > Chordata > Mammalia > Tubulidentata > Orycteropodidae > Orycteropus > Orycteropus afer. Next base: position 472,057 of record NW_006922350.1, read on the forward strand.
TCTTCAACTTCAATTTGAACTTACATGTGAGTAATTGATGGTCTATTCCATAGGCATCTCCTGGCCTTGTTTTGCCTGAAGAGCTTCTCCATCACCTTTTTCCACAGATGTAGTCTTTCTGATTCCTGTGTATTCCATCTGGTAAGGTCCATGTGTATATCTACCATTTATGTTGTTGAAAACAAGGTATTTTCAATGTGTAAGTTATTTGTCTTGCAAAATTCTATCATGTAATCTGTGGTGTCATTTCTGTCACCATAGCTATATTTTCCAACTACCAGTGATTCTTCTTTGTCTCCAACTTTCACATTTCAATCATCAGTAATAATCAAACATGTTGATTGCATGTTTTGTCAATTTCAGACTTCAGAAGTTGGTAAAAATCTTCAATTTCCTCATCTTTGGCTTTGATGATTGGTGCATAAACTTGAATAATTGTAATATTAACTGGTGTTCCTTGTAAGTATGTGGATATTATCTTATCACTGATAGACTTGTACTTCATGATAGATCTTGAAACATTATTAATGACAATGAATTCAACACTATTCCTATTCAATTTGCCATTCCTGGCATAGTAGATCAAATGGTTGTCTGACTCAAAATCTCCAAAACTGGTCAATTTTAATCCACTAATGCTTAGCATAGTGATCTTTATGCATTCCATTTAATTATTGACCACTTCCAGTTTTCCTAGATTCATACTTCATACATCCCATGTTGTGATTATTAATGGATGCTTGCAGCTTTTTCTTCCCATTTTCAATTGTGATATATCAGCCAATAGAGGTCTTGAAAGCTTTACTCCATCCATTTCATTAAGGTACACTCTATTTTGAGGAGGCACTTCTTCCCTAGTTTTATTTTGGGTCCTTCCAACTTGAGGAGCTATTCTTCTAGCACTAATCAGACAGTGTTTCAGCATTGTTCATATAGTTTCCCAGTAACATATCAGTGTTTCACTGCTATTCATAAGATTTTCACTGGCCAATACTTTGGGAAGTGGATGATCCCTTCCTTCTGAGTCTGCCTTAGTCTGGAAGCTCCACTGAAATGTGTCTACCATGGGCTAGTGGTATAGCTTCCAGCTTCACAGCAACATGCAAGTTACCGCAGTATGACAAACTGAGAGAAGAGTTGTTTATATAATGCTAGATATATTTAATTGACAATAATAACCAGGTGAAATTTAAGAGGAATGGTGTGGCATTCATCATTGCAAAGTATTTCAAGATCTATCCTAAACTACAATGCTGTCAGTCAAAAGATAATATCCATATACCTACAAGGAAGACCAGTTAATACCACTATGATTCAAAAGCCAAAGCTGAGAAAATTGAAGATTTTTACCAACTTCTGCTGAAATTGACCAAACATGCCATTAAGATGGTACTGATTGTCACTGGTGATTGGAATTCTAAAGTTGGTAACAAAGAACAATCACCAGTAGTTGGAAAATATGGTCTTGGTGATAGAAATGATGCTGGAGATCACATGATAGAATTTTGCAAGACCAATGACTTATTCATCACAAATACCTTTTCTTGCATTAACAGAAACCAACACAGTGGCTATACACATGGACTTCACCAGAAGAATACACAGGAATCATATTGACTACATTCTGGTGGCAAGAGGCAATGGGGAAGTTCAATATCTTCAGCCAGAACAAGGCCAGGAGCTGATTGTGGAACAGATCATCAACTGCTCATATTCAAGTTCAACATGAAGTTGAAGACAATCAAAAGAAGTCCACAAGAGCCAAAATATGACCTTGCATATATCCCTCCTGATTTTAGAAACCATCTAAAGAATAAATTTTATGCATTGAACACCAATGGCCGGAAATCAGAGGAATTGTGGGATGACATCAGGAACATAATCCATGAAGAAAGCAAAAGGTCATTAAAAGACAGGAGAAGAAGAAAAGACCAAAACAGATGTCAGAAGAGACTCTGAAACTTGCTCTTGAATGGAGAGTAACTAAAACAAAAGGAAGAATTGACAAGATAAAAGTATTGAACAAAAAATTTCAAAGAGCAGCTCAAGAAGACAAAGTCAACTATTACAATGAAATGTGCAAAGACCTGGATTTAGAAAACCAAAATGGAAGAACATGCTTTACATTTTTCAAGCTGAAAAAAGTGAAGACAAAATTTAAGCCTTGAGTTGCAATATTGAAAAATTCTATGGGCAATATATTGAATGATGCCGGAAACATCAAAAGAAGATGGAAGGAATACACAGAATCATTGTATTAAAATAATTTGTCAATGTTCCTCCACTTCAAGAGGTGGTATATGATCAAGAACCAGTGGTACTGAAGGAAGAAGTTGGAGCTGCACTGGAGAAATTGGTGAAAAACAAGACTCTAGGAATGGAAAGAATACCCACTGAGATGTTTCAACAAATGATTGCCGAGCTGGAGGCACTCACTTGGCTATGCCAAGAGATTTGGAAGACAGCTACCTGGCCAATTGCTTGGAAGATATCCATATTTGTACCCATTCCAAAGAAAGATTATCACAGAGATTGTGGAAATTATCAAACAATATCATTAATATCACAGCAAGTAAAATGTTACTAAAGATAATTAAAAAATGGTTGCAGCAGTATATTGACAGAGAACTTCCAGAAATATAAGCTGGATTCAGAAGAGGATGTGGAATGAGGGATATCATTGCTAATGTCAGATGGGTCCTGGTTGAAAGCAAGGAATACCAGAAAGATGTTTACTTGTTTTACTGAATATGCAAAAATATTTGATTGTGTGGATCATAGGAAATTGTGGATAACATTGAGAAGAATGGGAATTACAGAACACTTAATTGTACTCATTAGGAACCTGCACATAAACTAGGAGTCTGTCATTTGAACAGAACAAGGGGATACTGTATGGTTTAAAATCAGGAAAGGAGTGTGTCAAGGTTGTATATTTTCACCATACTTGTTCAATCTGTATGCTGAGCAAATAATCCCAGAAGCTGGACTACATGAAGAAGAACATGGCATCAGGATTGGAGGAAGACTCATTAACAACCTGCAATATGTGGAAGACACAACTTTGCTTACTGAAAGTAAGAATGACTTGAAGCACTTAATGATAAAGGTTAAAGAGTGCAGTCTGCAGTATGGATTACACCTCAATATAAAAGAAACAAAAATCCTCACAACTGGACCAATAAGCATCATCATGATAAATGGAGAAAAGATTGAAGTTGTCAAAGACTTATTACTTGGTTCTACAATTCACACCAATAGAAGCAGTAGTCACAATACCAGACAATGTATTGCATTGAACAAATCTGCTGCAAAGGACCTCTTTGAAATGCTGAAGAGCGAAGATGTCTCCTTAAAGACTAAGGTGCGCCTAACCCAAGCCATGGTATTTTCAATCTCCTCATATGCATGTGAGAGCTGGACAATGACAAAGGAAGACCAAAGAAGAGTTGATGCTTTTGATTTATGGTGTTGGTGAAGAATACTGAGAGTACCAGGTGAGAATGGCCAGACTTCATTTCACCTACTTTGGTCATGTTGTCAGAAGAGACCACTTCCTGGCAAAAGGATATCATGCTTGGTAAAGTGGAATGTCAATGAAAAACAGGAAGGCTCTCAAAGAGATGGATTGACACAGTAGGTGCAATGATGGACTCAGTTATAGTAAGGATAGTGAGCCTCACACAGGGCTGGTCAGTGTTTTGTTCTGTTGTGCAGAGGGTTGCTGAGTCAGAGATGACTGGATGGCACACAACATCATCAAAAACAACAATAAACATCAGGTCATAGGTGAGTCATAGTGATTATAGTAATACAATCTTGTCTCATGGTATAATGACTATAATGGGTATCTTTGTATTAATATAAATAATTAAATATTTGTTTGCCAATTGTTCTAAGAGGTTTCAAACCTCTTGTAAAATAGTTAATTATGTGGCAGTTTCTGTTATATTTGAGCAATAAGGTTGTTTTGTTCTAAAACAAGTAGGGACACATATTTCTTTCCATATCACTAGGGAAAATGAGAACAAGACATTGAAGGAAATATGCAAGTGTATTTGGATTCAGAATTTCTCCCTTCCTTAAAGATAGCCACAAGAATGGCCATGGAAATTTTTTACCCAAACTATTTGACAGCATGCTATGACACTTAAAATTGACACACATTTTTTAACTTTTATACTGTTTTTGATTAAGCAGCTATGCTTGACAATCTTGAAATAAAGCATGCCTTCAGATCTTTGTATTCTTAAAGCTGAGAAGAAAAACTGTCAATAACTGAAGGGGAACTTGCAGTCTTATAGACCCCTCATTAGGTCACTGGATTTCTTTCTTTCTTTCTTTTTTCATGCATTTTATTGAAATATAATTTATGTACAGTGAAATACACAAAACTAAAGTGGATCAATTTTTTTTTTTTTTGCAGTGTTCCCTCACCTTCCCTCCCACCCCTGGCAACCAACAAAGAAAGTATCTCTCAATATATAAACCTTTCCTTGACCCTCCACAACAATGAACTAATACTA
>NW_006922350.1:478036-491172 GCF_000298275.1 Orycteropus afer afer
GAAAATTTAGTATTAATCTTCTGGATTTCTGTGTGTAGATTTTGTATCATTTCTAATTTTTCATTTATTTTGTCATTTTGTTCTTGTATTGTCTTTAGGAATTGTTCTAGGGTGTTCTCTGTGTTTTCCTTGATCTGTCTCTCAATTTACTGAGAATACCTAAATATAATTCTTTTGAATTCTTTATCAGGGAGTTCTGCAAATTTCAGTGCTGCAAATTCCTCAGGGATGTGTTTGGGGTCTGTATCCTGGTCCCTTGTTTCTCCTTCTTTATCTTGCTTCTTTGTGTGGACTGTGATGTTCTGTTGTCTCTGAGGCACTGTGATGTTTTTGTGTTTGTATTTAATTGGTGATTGTATGCTGGAGTGACTTGCCCACAATTTTCATTTTCTTTCTTTTGTTTGTATGTTATCTACACAAGAAGGGTACTGTGCTCATCTGTTTGCTAGTAGAAAGCACTTATACACTCACCACTTGTCCCCTTTCCTGTTGTCAGCCTCTCATATGTCTCTGCTGACCTTGGCAAACAGAGCCTATTCTTAGGTCCCTGGAATTCGATTGAGAATGCTATCATTTTAAAATGCAAACTGGTTGCCACTTGTAAACATTCAAAATGGTTGTGCCCTTGGTCACTTTAAATATCCAAAATGACTGCCATGTGTAAACAATCAAAATGTCTATGCCCTCTGAACAGTGGAAAGTCAACAACTCAGGTTGTCTCCCTCCATGTTGTTTCCCTTACTAGTCATAGGCCACCAGCACAGTCATCCCTGCAGTCCTTGGTGATCAGGGCTGATCTTTAGGTCAATTCTCAGGTCCCAACACCACTTGGAAATATTCAGGCTCTTGGCCCCATCAGAGTAGCTGACAGTCCACTGCTCTGACCATCTCTGTCCTCAAAGTTTTCATTCAGGTTTTTGCACTAGTTGGTGCCTAATCTACTTATGCATAGTTCCTTTCAAAGCCCAGGGCTCCAGGATTATCTTCTGTATCTCTGTCAATTGGTTTTTCTTTTCTTTGTTGAAGAGGGTCTGTGTTACTTGTCTGCCTATTCCTCCATCTTACTGGAATCTAAGATGACTGGATTTCTATGTGATGAAAAAAAATGTGGGCAGGTTGAACAAATGGGAAGAAGATGCATCAGATTCTGAATTTTAATTTAGTGATGAGTTAGTTTAGGAAGTCAGGGTTATAAGAGGCTTCTCAATTAGTGGGCTGATTTAACATCCTGTAAAAATGCTTCTTAAGGACAGAATCTTCTGCTTTCATTTCTGTGCCTTCTTGACTCTGCCAGACCTGCTTTTGATTAGGTGTAAAAGATAAAAGCATATTATCTTAATTATCAGATACAATGAAGGATGAAAGTAAAGATTTATTTTCTTGTATTTTCTTCTCTGGATGATCTTAAAAAAAAAAAAAAATCCAAATGCACTGCCATTGAGTCAGATCCAATGCAGCAACCCCTTCTTCAATTTCCCAAGGAGTAACACTATGGAAGTAGATTGTGCAACCTTCCTTCTGAGGTGTGGCTGGTGGGTTTGAACTGCCACCCCTCTGGTTAGCCGTCAAGTGCCTTAATCACTATACTACCAGAGCTCTTCTAGAATATCTAGGTTGCTGCTATTAATGGTGCTTTGAGTAATGAAAGGAAAAAAAAAGAAGAAGAGAAAAATCAGGATTAGGTAGTCTGGTTCATTATGAGTACATTTTGATTTGAGCCTCCTAGTTAATATAGATATCAAGTAAAAGATATTGGACTTCTTATTTTTTCAATTATTAAATATTCCTTATTGGTTAATTTAGAAGAACACACCAATAGCTATAAATGAGGCTATATATTTCAGCATTAGGGGTTCTAAATTGCTCTTAATCTGCTTACTATCACTTCTTGACATAATGGAAATTTTTAAAAGTTCAGAGAAGCTCTGTGTTTCTATAATTTTAAAAGCAGTAGTTCCTAACAGCAGAATGGCTTTTGAATGAAGTAGATAATTATATATCTGTGAATTAAATTAATAGGCTGCCACTCTTTCCAAAGCAGAAATATTGTACTTAGTCAATATCTCACCAGCCATTTATATGACAGAAGGACCATGACTGAGTAAGTCAGGCTAGTTTGAATCATTAAAAAATGGTATAATAAAATAGACCAATGCAGAGATAGGAAACTCCTTATGGTAAAGCTACCCAGATTTCTCAGACTACTAATATTGAGCAGGGTTTAGAAGGCAGTTGTGCTTAAAACTCTGACTGAATTCATTTTAATTTACTTGTTGAAGAATATCATTACAGGACATCAAAATTCAATTGTTAATAAGTAAAAGTAAGGCAACACTGACATCTTGAAGAATAAGAGATGTACAAATGAAATGTTGTTTATCATATTCCTGCTTTCTATTGCTGTTGTTGTTGTTAGGTGTCCTCAAGTTTATGCATAACAACCTCTTGTGACAGAGTAGAATTGTCCCACAAGGTTTTTCAGGCTACAATCTTTATAAAAGCAAACTAGCAGGAGATATTGGGTGAGTTCCAACTGCCAACCTTTTAGTCACTAGCTGAAAAAAACTGTTATGCCACCAGGGCTCCTTTTAAAATGAAATAGTTCTCTTAAAATATAGGAATGAGATATAAGAGCAACTTTATATCAAGACAGTACCTTTAGACTAAGAGAAGAAAAGTGACTGGAAGATTGCTTGTCCATTTCAAAAAAGGTGAGATGATCTGAGTCCTTCAACAGAGTACCATGTGAAGAAGCCCCTTGCATTTGCTTTTGGAATGTCTAATGTGACTTGCTTTGATAATTTTCCAGCCAAACGACCTTAAAAAAATTATTGTACTCCTGTATACTCATTTGTATATATGGATAATGATGGTACTAATGTCACAATGTTGTTGTAAGGATTGAACGATGTAATTACATTGAATTGGTTAAGAAATAAGCCTACTATATAATAAGCTGTTAATAAAAGTAAAATGTTTTTATGATCTAATTTGAGAACATACATGATGTTCTTATATAGAAACTAAAGGTGTTTTAGAGGAAAGAATCTGGAAAGCTTGAGAACAAATTTTCAATTATCATATCAAAAGTTTTGTTTTTTTTTTTTTAAAGAGGTTCCCTGACATCTATGTTCTTTTTTTTTTATTTCATTATTGCCTAAGGAGGAATCATTTCTCTTTATGAAAAACAAAAAAATACAAAAGCAAATTATCTTTTTCAGAAAACTTCATGTTTAAACGATAGGATAATGTGGACTAAGATTTAGTGAGAGATTCTATGGTCCAGGCCTTTGAATGCATTTCATTTTGATGTGAAGTGCAAAAAATCTAAAAATAGATTTTCCTCCTGTTTTGTTGTAATGTCTCTCTCAGAGATAAGCTTCCACATTGATTCATTCTTTAAGTTTTTTCTCATCTTCTTTCAAGCAAAACTTTATTTAGCTATAATTAATCAGACATATTTGCAAACAATATTTCAACTATGTTCTCCTGTTCATTTGAATTCTAAAAATATTCCTAACATCTTCATCAACTTTAAGTCTAGGGAATAAGATTCATACTATATTTTAACATTGATTTTTAGGTTGTGTTTTTCTTCATTAAAATGTTTTATTCATAATGTTGGCCTCAGAAAATATACCATGTTCTGCTCACTTAGAAGCTAAGGGAAGAATAACAAATATGGTACATGTTAGTTATATCATATGAAGTTTTATAACTTAACCTGAAATATGTTCAGTGAAACTACTGCTATTACTTAATTGACTCATAAGACAACTTGTTTTGATATGACTGTAAAATTTATATGAAAAATATTATATATCTTATAAGATTATTAACATTAAAACAATGAGTTGGAATAAATGATTTAGTAAACCTTTTAGTTATAATGTATAAAACCACTTCATGCATGATCCATGATGATGCGTTTAGGATAATGTGGTAGTTAAGGTTGTATGTCAACTTGACAGGGCATGGTTGAGTGGCTGGGCAGCTGGATGTAGTTATTCCCCATGGTGAGATTGGTAATTTACTCCATGGTGGAATCTACTGGAATAGCTGAATAGATGATTTAGGGATGTGGTCTGCTTCCAGTACATAAGAAGCAAATTTGAGGGAGTTCTCCAGTTGATAGCATGCTTGAACCTCACATGTAGCCCAGTCATTGTTCAGCAGCCTGCCATGTTGCCCTGCTGATCTTGAGACTTTTATGGACTTGAATTAATGGCCTGCTATGTGGTTTGGTAATATTGAGACTGTGCCTTTTCACTTGTCGACCTTGGTTTTGTCAGCCTCAGCACCTAGCTGTCTGAGTGAAGAGCTGCATCTAGCTTCAGTGGGCTGGGAGCAAGTCAGAGCTGAAGCTCAAGGCCAAGGGGCTTTCACTCAGCCCCTAGAGCCTGGCATCTGAAACTTGGAGTTCTAACCTCCAAAATTGTAAGAGAATAAACTCCTATTTGTTAAGGCATCCCATTTGTGGTATATCTTCTGTTAGAGTGGCACTAGGTTACCAAAACAGATAACAAATACTGAGATGACATTATTTTATTTTTAACAAAAATAATGATCTCTGGGTGGTAAAAGTGGTTACTGCACTTGAAAGCTTGGAGTTTCAAATATATGCAGAGGCACCCTGAAAGAAAGGACTGGAGATCTAAGTCTGAAAAATCAGTCATTGATAATCTTATAGAGTAGTTATACTCTATAAACACAAAGTCTGACTGAACCACAATTGACTCAATGGCAACTAAAAACACATACGTATTTTTTTTAAAAATATACCTATTATCTGTCTGTCTGTCTGTCTATCTACCTACCTACCAACTTACCTACCTACCTACTTCTCTCTGTCTAGCCATCTGTCTATCTACTATCATCTATTTATACCTATCTATTGATAGCAGTTTGGTTTTGGGTGGATCATCTATTTATAACGAGTGCCTAAGGTATTTGATTGCTAACCAGAAGGTTGGTGGTTCAAGCCCACCAGCCACTCTGCAGAAGGAAGAAGGGGCAATCTACTTCTGTAAAGATTTATGACCTTGGAAACCCAATGGGGGTTGTTATGAGTCAGAATCAACTTGATGGCAGTGAGTTTGGTTTTTGGTTTGGTATCATCTATCTATGCATCTATCACAATGTACATAAATATATGCATATATAAAAATAGATATTCAAAATATTTATTGAATGTCTCTGTGCTCCAGGTCTTATTTTAATCTCTAGGAAGACATAAGAATAAGAATATTTACAAATGTTGTCCCTCATCATGGAATTAGCATTCTTGTGCGTCAAAGCAATTAATAATCAAGTAAACAAATAAAACAGTCAATTTTGATTTCTTTCTTTAAACAAATATATTGCTGTTGTTAGGTGCTGTCTACTCACTACCCACTCATAGTGACCATATGTACAACAGAATGAAACACTGCCTTGTCCTGAACCATTCTCACAATCATTGCCATACTTGAGGCCATTGTTACAGCTGCTTTGTCAATAAGATCTTCCACTTTTTCACTGACTCTTTACTTTATCAGGCATGATATTCTTTGGGGGATGGACGGTCTGAAGTGCAGAAGTTTTTCAGATTTCTGACGTTATAACTGGTACCCCATAACCTGGCCCCTGGTACTCAAGGAAAAGATCTCATCTCACTTTGGGTGGTTAAGGTTTGAAAGAGGATGTTCCATGTAATGGTTATTGATGAAGAAGTTATAAAAGTGGCATTTGCCTACTTTGCCCCTTTTAAGATTTCACCAATATATAGTCCTGATATTGGTGAGTTGTACCTTGTCTCTTTTTAATGTTGTCACTCTTGCTCGAGATATATCAACTTATTGTTATATTTTTTTTCTGGTTTAGTTTAAAGATTCTGTCTTGTGTTATTGATTTTTTTCTCTATTAATTTCTTATTTTCATTTTCATTGATTTTTTGTTATCCTCTTTTTAGTGCCATTCTTTTTCTTGATTTGTGTTTATTTTTCTCTCTTTTTCTAGCTTCTTGAGTAAGAACTTAGATTATTGCACTGAGATTTTTATTTGTTTCTAAAGTAAAGAATTTTTGCTGTATGTTTTCCTTTCAACACTGCTTTAATTGCATCCCACATATTTCATATTTTCATTTTGTACTATGTATTTGTTCATTTCTTTTGAGATTTCATTTACCAATTGATAATTTAGAAGTGTGTTGTTAAATTTCCACCTCTATATAGACTTTCTGTTATTAATTTCTGTTTTGAATCCATATGGTCAGAGAAAAGACCTATGTGATTTCAATTATTTTATATGTATTGAGACACAAGATATAGTCTTTTTTTTTGAATATTTCATAAGTGATGGGACAGAATGTCATACGGTATCAATGCCAGTTGATTGTTTTGCTCAGATCATACATATAAGATCTTATACTGTTTGATTGCTTTGTTCAGATTTTACACAAACTTTTCTAATTTTTGGTCCATTAATGTTATTAGTTGTTGAAAGGGAACTGCATACGCTTCTAACCATAATTTTGGATTTGTCTATTTCTCTTTTCAACTCTGTCAGTCTTTGCTTTATGAATTCTGAGAGTCTGATGTTTAATGTGTACATTTTTAAGATTGCTAGATTTTTTTTGTGAATCGATTCCTTTATCGTTATATAATATCCTTTTTGTATTTGTCTCTGGTAATTTTTTTTCATTCTGAAATCTACTTTATCAAGTATTAATATAAACACTCCTGAAATTATTTAGATTAATGTTATCATGGTCTAGGAGACAGGACCCACCCACAGAGACAGGAAAGGGAGGGAACACAGGGGATGACAAAAGTGGCAGGATCCACATAAGAGGCCAGGAGACAGGACCCATTCCCAGAGGCAGGAAAGGGAGGGAACCCTGTAGATTATAAAGCAGCAGGATCCAGGTAGGAATTACATAAGGGGAGGGTGGAGAGGTATCCAATAGCTAAGGGAGACAAACTTGTCTGTCAGTTTGTCATACTTTAGTGGTTTCCACATTGCTGTGAGGCTTGAAGCTGTACCACCAGTGTTTCAAAAGCCAACAAGGTTGCACATGATACACAGGTTTCAATGCAGCTTACAGACTGAACAGACTATAAACAAGGAAGACGCCATTCATTTCTGAAAGATTTGTCCAGGGGAAACGTTATGAATAGCAGAGAAACACTGTCTGATACATTGCTGGGCAACTGTTCTGGTTACCTAGTGCTGCTCTGACAGCACAAAATGGGATGGTTAGAGCAAATAGGAGTTTATTCTCTTACAGTTTGGAGACTTTAAGTCCAAGTTCAAAGTGCCAGACCCTAGGTACTGGGTGAAAGCCCCTCAACTTTTGGGTCCAGCTCTGCCTCCTGCTCCCAGCCCACTGGAGCTAGAGACATTTCTTCACTCAGACAGCTGCTGGCTGCTGAGGCTGAGAAGCCCAAGGTTGACAAGTAAAAAGGCACAGTCCTGATGTTACCAAACCATACTGCAGGTCATTAATTGAAGTCCATCTTAAATCCCAAGGTCGGCAGAGCATAGCAGGCTACTGAACAATGGCACAGCTTCATGCAGGGTCCAAGCATGCCATGTGCTAGAGAACATCCCAAAGCTGCTGTTTATATATAAGAAGCAGACCACATCCCAAAGGCAGTTACTCAGCTGTTTGTGGTAGATCTCACCATGGAGCTAATTTCCAGTCTCATCATGGGGAATAAGTACCACCAGCTGCCCAGCCACTCAACCAGACCCAGCCAAGTTGACACACAAACATAACAACCACAGCAACTTTATGAACAACTTGAAAACATTGTGTGATACAGTGCAGGAAGATGAGTGCCTTAGGTCAGAAGGCATTCAAAATACTAGTGGGAAAGAGCTGTCTTGTCAGAGTAGAACCAAGCTTAATCACATAGATAAAGTAAAGCTTTTGAGACTTCCCTTTGCTGATGTGGCATGACTCAAACTGAGGAGAAACAACTCCAAAGATCCATTAATAATCAGAACATGGAGTGTACAAAGTATGAATCTAGAAAAATTGAAAGTTGTAAAAAATGAAATGGAATGCATAAAGATTGATATCCTAGGAATTAGTGAGTTGAAATGGACTGATTTTGGCCATTTTGAGTCAGAAAATCATACGATCTACTATGCTGGGGATGGCAATTTGAAGAGGAATGATGTGGCATTCGTCATCACGAAGCATTTTTCAAGATCTTTCCTGACGTACAATGCTGTCAGTGATAGGATAATATCCATACACTTACAAGGAAGACCAGTTAATACTACTATTATTCAAATTTACCAACCAACCACCAAAGCCAAAGATGAGGAAATTGAAGATATTTTATCAACTTCTGCAGTCTGATATTGACCAAACAAGCAATAAAAATATGTTAATTATCACTGGTGACTCAAATGCAAAAGTTGGAAACAAAGAAGAATCACCAGTAGTTGGAAAATGTGCTCTGGGTGACAGAAATAATGCTGGAGATCGTATGATAGAATTTTGCAAAACCAATGACTTATTCATTGCAAATGCCTTTTTTCAACAACACAAATGGTGGCTATACACATATGACTTTGCCAGATGGAGTACACAGGAATCAGATTGACTACATCTGTGGCAAGACATGATGGAAAAGCTCAATATCTTCAGGCAAAACAAGACCAGGAGCTGATTGTGGAACAAACCATCAATTGCTCATAGGTAAGTTTAAGTTAAAGACAATTAAAGTGAGTCCATGAGAACCAAAATATGACCTTGAATGTATCCCTTCTGAATTTAGAGACCATCTAAAGAATAGATTTGATGCATTGAACACCAATGACTAAATACCAGAGGAATTGTGGGATGACGTCAAGAACATCATCCATGAAGAAAGCAAGAGGTTATTAAAAATAAAAGGAAGAAAGAAAAGACCAAAATAGATGTCAGAAGAGACTCTGAAACTTGCCGTTGAGCAAAGAGCACCTAAAGCAAATGGAAGAAATGACAAGATAAAAGACCTTAATGGAAAATTTCAAAGAGCAGCTTGAGTAGGCAAAGCCAATTACTATAATGAAATGTGCAGACATGGAGCTGGAAAAACAAAAGGGAAAAACACTCTTGGCATTTCTCAAGCTGAAAGAACTGAGCACAAAATTTAAGCCTCAAGTTGCAGTATTGAAAGTTTCTATTGGCAAAATATTGAATGACGCAGGAAACATCAAAAGAAGATGGAAGGAATACACAGATTCACTGTACCGAAAAGACCTGGTTGATCTTCATCAGTTTCAGAAGGTGGCACATATTCAAGAACCAATGGTATTGAAGGAAGAAGTAGAAGCTACACTGAAGGAATTGGCAAAAAACTAGGCTCCAGGAATTGACAGAATACCCATTGAGATGTTTCAACAAATGGATGCCCCGCTGGAGGCACTCACTTGACTATGCCAAGAGATTTGGCAGACAGCTATCTGGCTAACTGACTGGAAAAGAGATCCATATTTATTCCCATTCCAAAGAAAGGTGATCCCACAGAATGTGGAAATTATTGAACAATATCATTAATGTTGCATGCACATAAAATCTTACTGAAGATAATTCAAAAACAGTTGCAGCAGTATATTAACAGAGAACTTCCAGAAATGAAAGCTGGATTCAGAAGAGGATATGGAATGAGAGATATCATTGCTGATGTCAGATGGATTTTTGCTCAAAGCAAAGAATACCAGAATGATGTTTACTTATGTTTTACTGACTATGCCAAAACATTTGATTGTGTGGATCATAATAAATTGTGGATAACTTTGAGAAGAATGGGAATTCCAGAACACTTAATTGTACTCATGAGAACCTGTACATGGAGCAGGAGGCTGTCATTCAAACAGAACAAGGGGACACTGCATTGTTTAAAATCAAGAAGGGTGTGCATCAGTGTCGTATCTTTCCACCATGCTTATTCAATCTATATGCTGAACAAATAATCCGAGAAACTGGACTATATGAAGATGAATGTGGCAGCAGGATTGGCGGAAGAATCTATGATATACTGATGACATAGCTTTGCTGAAAGTGAGAATGACTTGAAGCATTTACTGATGAAGATTGAAGAATACAGTCTGCAGTATGGATTAAATCTCAATAAAAAGAAAACAGATATACTCAGAACTGGATCAATAAGCAGCATTATGATAAATGGAGAAAAGATTGAAGTTTTCAAAGACTTCACATTGCTTCGTTCTACTATTGGTGCCAATTGATGCAGTGGTCAGGACATCAGACAATGTACACCAAACCAAGAAAACAAACTTACTGCCATTGTGTAGGATTTGCCCAGTGCTATACATTGGGAGTTCTGGTGGCATAGTGCCTAAGGTATTTGACTGCTAACCAGAAGGCTGGTGGTTCAAACCCACTAGCCACTCCTTGGAAGGAAGGTTGGGCAATCTTCTTCTGTAGTGATATCGCCTCAGAAACTCAAGGAGGGGTTGCTATGAGTCAGATCCTACTTGACGGCAGGTCAAGGGACCTCTTTTAAGTGCTGAAGAGCAAATATGTCTCCTTGAAGTAAGGTGTGCCTGCCACAAGCCATGGTATTTTCAACCACGTCATATGCATGTGAGAGCTGGACAATGAATAAGGAAGACTGAAGAAGAATTGATGCTTTTGAGATGTGGTGTTGGTAAACACTATGGAAAGTAACATAGACTTCTAAAAGAACTAACAAATCTGTCTTGGAGGAAGTGCAGCTGGAATGCTCCTTGGAAGCGAGAATGTCCGGACTTTTTCTCACATACTTTGGTCATGTTGTAACAAGGGACCATTCATTGGAGAAGGATGTCATGCTTTGTAAGGTAGAGGGTCGACAAAAGAGGTGAAGGCCCTCAACAAGATGGATTGACATGTTGCCAATGATGATGGGCTCAAATATAGTAAGGATCATGGAGCTGGCACAGGACCTGGTGGTGTTTTGTACTGCTGTGCTAGGGTCGCTATGAATAGGAGTGACTCGATGACACCTAACATCAACAACGTTATCATGGTATAATTTTTTTCCTTTTTATAAATTTCAATCTATATATGCTGATTGATTTAAAATTAATGATTTATATTCATCATTGGTTTAGTCATTCAAAAACAATCCATTTTGCCAGTCTTTATTATTTGAGTCTTGTATTGAGACCATTTTTATTTAAGATAATTATTGATATGTTAATACTTAAGTCTGCCTTTTTTTTTTTTTTTGTCTTTTCTTTCTTTCTTGTCTTACTCATTTTTTTTGTTTCTGTTTCTCTTTTCTCACCTCACACTGAGTTACTGGAACATATTATAGCATATAATCTTTGTTCATGTATAGAATTTTTTTGTATGTGTGAAATTCTTCAGAGTGGTCACCTATGGATTGAAGATATAGATAGATATTCTGAAGTCTATAGCTGTATTTATATATCACTATATCTATCCACAAACAACTGCTACAAAGAGATGCACACTAAAAATATCTATATCTCTATTTAGGAACTCTGGTGGTATAGCAGTTAAGGCGTTCATCTACTAAACAAAGAGTCAGAAGTCTGGACCTCGCAGCTGCTAGGCTAGGGAAAGATGAGACAGTCTGCTTCCATAAAGACTTATAACCTTGGAAACCCTATAATCTGCACCCCCCCCCCAGCAAAAAACAAAAACAAAAGAAACAGGAGCTCTGGTGACATGGTGCCTAAGTCATTTGACTGCTAACCAGAAGGCTGGCATTTCACATCCACCAGTCACTCTTCAGAAGGCAGACTAGGCAATCTACTTCCATAGAGATGTTGTTGTTATGTGCCATTGAGTCGGACCTGACTCATAGCGACCTCTCCTTGGGTTTCTGAGGCAGTATCACTACGGAAGTAGATTGCCCCATCTTCCTTCCGAGGAGTGGCTAGTGGGTTTGAACTGCCAGCCTTCTGGTTAGCAGTCAAGTGCCGTAGCCACTATACTACCAGAGCTCAGATACTGCCTCAGAAACCTAAGAAGGGGTGGCTAGGCAATTCCTCTGGAGTCATTATGATTCAGAATTGACTTGATGGTAGTGGATGTATGGCTATATCTATATATTACTAATCACAGTCTACTCTTATCAACATTTATCACTTTGAGTAAAGTGTGAAAATCTCACTTCCATTCGTTGTTGTTATTACGTGCTGTTGAATCCACCCGACTTATAGCGACTCCCCCTTGTGTTTCCGAGGAGGTATCACTACGGAAGTAGATTGCCCAACCTTCCTTCCAAGGAGTGACTGGTGGGTTTGAACTGCCAGCCTTCTGGTTATCAGTCAAGTGCCATAGGCACTATGCTACCAGAGCTCCATTTAGTCATTTTAAATAGAATTGTTTTGTATTCAGAAAATGTTCAAATTATTTCAATTGTTTATGGAATTCATGAAGAAAGAACAATCTATTGTATGCACACATGTTTTTGCTACTTCTGTTGTTACTTCATCCCTGATAATTCAAGGTATTTTATCATTTAAATCTGGTTTTAAAATAGTTGTTTAACCATTCTTTAAGGGGATATTCTTGTGACAATATGTTTTTCCTTGTCACATTCTATAGGCACAGTGGGTATAATAATGGGCTTAAATATACCAGTGATTGTGGGGATAGTATAGGACTGGACAGTGTTTTGTTGTGTTGTACATAGGGTCACTATGAGTTGGAACTGACTTGACAGCACCTAACAACACATCTTAGGCAAAATATTATTTCTCTCTAGTTCCTCTTCTGATTTTTCTTTCTGTTTTTAATTTTCAGCTGTATCTTTTTAATTTCTTCAGATTTCTTGACTGTGCCTTCTCAGTCACTTGCATATGTAGGGTTATGTTAAACATCAAATGTGGAAAAATTTCAGCCATTATTTCGTTAAGCACTCTTCCAGCCCATTCTTTTTCTCTGCTCTATTACTTTGATGTGAATGATGACTTTGTTTTTGTTGTCTCTGAGGCTCTGTTCACTTTTAAATTTTTTAAATCTATTTTCTCTCTGTTGTTCCAGTTGGGTGAATTCTGTATTAATCTATCCTGAAGTTCACTGCTTCCAATCTCTGTCATCTCCATTCTACTATTGAGTCCATTTTTAGATTTTTAAATATTTCTATTATTATATTTTTCATTTTAGTACTTTCTATTTA